>NC_092179.1:37783100-37875600 GCF_045791955.1 Oncorhynchus clarkii lewisi | reverse complement strand
TGCCTGCCTGTCAGTCTCAGGGGTTCGGCGGAGGTCAAGACACACAACCAGATTACAGGCACTGGTTACAGTGAGCAGCTTCCTCTTGAGCGGACAGCTTGATGAAAACCAATCTATATTCGGGACACCCAGAAAATAGACCTATCTGCTAACAGCACACACATTATCAAGCATTGCACACATGTTATCCAGATAATGAATGTCAGCACATGTTGGCCTATATAGCAACACCCTAAAATAGGAGGCTTTATATGAGGTAGTGAAACTGCAACCACAACACTTTTAACAGCATTAGACATGAGATCATCTATAAGCTTTACAGGAATATGGCTCTGAATATATATACAGCAACACCTCCGCCATAGGCATTCCTGTCTCTTCTGTGTATGTTATATCCCTGTATTGCTACTGCTGTATTATCAAAGGCATTATCTAAGTGAGTCTCAGAGATGGCCAGTATATGAATGTTATCAGATGTAGTTTTTTTCTCCAGTTATTGATCTCATAAACCTTATTTCTACGGCTATAGTACATATGATTAATAACATAATAATAACAGCTCTCTCACTCTTCCCAGTCTTTTGATTAATAACATATATTTGTAGACCTTTCCAGCTCGACAAGAACATTGTCTGGCTAATAGAGTCAGTCAACAGGGCACTTGTGAGTGTCAATTGGTGTATGTGATGTGGGGCTGAAGCTACTGACCCAGAAGCTAGGCTCTCTCACTCCTACCAGTCTTTTTGGGAAGGAGGGTGGACAATGAGCCTGTTGTAGTGGATGTAAACAATGTCCCTACGCTCTCTGACAGCTTTCACGGCTGGGACAAGTTATTTTCCGCCTCTTGTGTACAGCTTACGAGAAGTCTTCGTTAAGGAAGATGTTTTGTTAGTCTCAAGTTCTTGGCTCTGTCCAGAACATGCCATCTTGTCCTTAAACCTCAGGAACTTGACCACATATAGGCCTGTGTCTGTCACCTGGGCTGGTGACAGGTTTTCCAGACCTCAATCTTCGCATGATCCATCTGCAGCTTTTAAAGTGATAATTTGTCTTCCTTTCTCCTCAGACTTGTCCCAGTGATGTGAATGTAACAGTTTAGCTTTCATCCGTCCCCTCGTTGGGCTCAAACCAGGGACCCCCTGCACACACCGACAACAGTCACCCACGAAGCATCGTTACCCATCGCGCCACAAAATTCACGGCCCTTGCAGAGCAAGGGGAACCACTACTTCAAGGTCTCAGAGCAAGTAACGTCACCCGATTGAAACGCTACTAACGCGCACCACCGCTAACTAGCTAGCCATTTCACATCGGTTACATGAAGACTCTGGTATGCCATCCACAACAATGTTATTTCACCTGGATTGTCCCTCTAGATATTTTCCCTCTAGACATTCCCCAGCCATCTGTAATAATGATTCACAAAGAGAGTGCTGATGTTATCTCACGTGAACTTACAGTTTGTTGTCATCTTGCTGCAAGTCTCTTTCAGGACATCCAGCTCTCCCTGAGAGAACTGCAAACTGTTCTTAATGTCCTGGACCTCTCTGGTCAGATCGTCTTAATGTCCTGGACCTCTCTGGTCAGATCGTCTTAATGTCCTGGACGTCTCTGGTCAGATCATCTTAATGTCCTGGACCTCTCTGGTCAGATCATCTTAATGTCCTGGACCTCTCTGGTCAGATCATCTTAATGTCCTGGACCTCTCTGGTCAGATCACCTTAATGTCCTGGACCTCTCTGGTCAGATCATCTTAATGTCCCGGACCTCTCTGGTCAGATCACCTTAATGTCCCGGACCTCTCTGGTCAGATCATCTTAATGTCCTGGACGTCTCTGGTCAGATCATCTTAATGTCCTGGACCTCTCTGGTCAGATCATCTTAATGTCCTGGACCTCCCTGGTCAGATCATCTTAATGTCCTGGACCTCCCTGGTCAGATCATCTTAATGTCCTGGACCTCTCTGGTCAGATCATCTTAATGTCCCGGACCTCTCTGGTCAGATCACCTTAATGTCCTGGACCTCTCTGGTCAGATCACCTTAATTTTTATTTAATTTAATAAATTTTAATTTTACAAAACTTTTTGTGTATTTGGACTAAGTTCTTGGAAGCTATTTTCCTGTTGTAACATCTGCTTGAAGACATATTTTCAGTCGTTTAAAATATTATTCACCTGTGAAAGAGAGACACTACTGTGAAAGAGAGACACTACTGTGAAAGAGAGACACTACTGTGAAAGAGAGACACTACTGTGAAAGAGAGACACTACTGTGAAAGAGAGACACTACTGTGAAAGAGAGACACTACTGTGAAAGAGAGACACTACTGTGAAAGAGAGACACTACTGTGAAAGAGAGACACTACTGTGAAAGAGAGACACTACTGTGAAAGAGAGACACTACTGTGAAAGAGAGACACTACTGTGAAATATTCTTCACCTGTGAAAGAGAGACACTACTGTGAAAGAGAGACACTACTGTCTGGAGTACTACAGTGGTACTCCCACCGGCTTTGGTTTTGGATGCCATGGTAACAACGTAGGCTGATGTTGCTACTCCACGCAGTTCCAGACAGGACAGGTCGCAAGGCAGATGGAAACAGTAACAAACAGCAGGGATTTAAGACAGCCACAAGCCTGGGACAATACGCCGGCCCCAGCCACAAGGGCTAACCACGTGGCGGGCTGTGTTCAAGCTTTCAGGAAACCTTGCTAGCTTGATCGCTAGTTAGCAGCTAGGCTAGCTGCTACGCCAAGCAGCTCTATAGACATTTGGAGGATTCCTGGACAGATAGTAGTGGTCCCAGCAACTGATGCTAACCGCGTCGCAGGATCCCCCTCTCAAAAGGTAGCTAGTAACCAAACTTCATCAATAGAACCCCTTTTCAGAGACTTTGAAAACAACAGACCGAGCTCGGTTGGAGTTCGTTGATCCCCAGTGGTGAATGAGGTGTGTTTGTCTGGGGTTATGAAATGTGTACTGTGTCCGTGTTTCAGGTGAGTGTACCTTTGTCACAGCTGTCTCCATAGTAACCAGGTGGGCAGATGCACACCCCCGGACTCATACACAGTCCACCATTCAGACACCTGGGAGAGCAGAGGGCTGGGGGGAGAGCGGAGGAGGACAGGAGAGGAGAAAAATCTACGTCAGCAACCTCAAGTATTTAATTCACCTTAAGCTGATTGTAACCCTTCACCCTTCCAACACTACATTCATTGCGATAATGAATGTTTCACTTAGCGCTGCCTGTAGAAGGCACTAAAGAGCCTTAGTACTGTTGAGTCTTGGCCAAGAATGAATATCGTAAACACAATGTCTCAAGACCCGTCGACACCCTAAAATAAAACTCAGCCGTTTTCACAGAACACTTCTCTTTAAAAACCCATAGTCTACTCTAGATGCCTCAAAGCCTCGACACGGTCTCCATAACGGATGTTCCTCTACGTAGTTCTACGGACATTTTTTGCGGCTTCATTTTTTTGTGTGTGGGGGGGGCGACCCAAAAGGAGCTCCATAGCCCTGTTTGAGTAGACGGTGAAATCCCCGTGGAGAGTCCTTACTGTTCATATGATACAAAGACAACAACAAAATACAACATTGTTCTCCACCCCCTCAGTCAGTCTGTAGCTGGACAGAGTCTCTCTCTAACCTCTTAAAGCCTTAAATAGATGGAACACGTGGTTGTCACCGCCCAACATGCCTGCCTGCCTGCCTGCCTGCCTGCCTGCCTGCCTGCCTGCCTGCCTGGCCAGCCTGCCTGCCCAGCCTGCCTGCCCAGCCTGCCTGCCCAGCCTGCCTGCCCAGCCTGCCTGCCCAGCCTGCCTGCCTGCCTTCCTGCCTGCCTGCCTGCCTGCCTGCCTGCCTGCCTGCCTACTGACATGATTGTTTTTTCTGTCATGGAAAAAGATGTCAAATAAATGTTCTCTCCATTTAACTAGTCTGGATGGAGCCTGTTGAACCAGTGCTTTGTAATTTCCATGATGTTTTTTAAGTTATGGTGCCTTGAGGCAACGTTAAGCCGCAGCAAACATAACCTTTTACAGATTCATTAATACGTTTAAATGCAACGTGGTGGTTCTGTTGTTGTCTGAAAATGACAGGCCTGCCTGAGCAGGACTGGTGTCTCATAACTGTGAAACAACACACAACCTCTTCTCTTTCTCTAGCCTTTCATTTCCTAAGGTTTTATTTGGTTTGTTTTGTTGTGGAGACATTCCAGGAAATAAAAGAAGATATTCCACCCAGCATTGTTGATGTGGGCCAAGGAGAAGGGGAAAAAAACCCACAAGAAAATAATTTTTATTTAATTCTATAGAATGAGCAACTCAAGCTATTGTGTTGACTGTGTGCTGTGTACTTACTGTATATCATTATGGTAGTGATGGAAGATAGATGGACTAGCTTGTGTGCTGTGTACTTACTGTATATCATTATGGTAGTGATGGAAGATAGATGGAATGGCTTGGATGTACAGACGAGACTAGACGTACCTTTCTCACAGTGCGGCCCGTAGAAACCATCCTGACACTCACACACCTGTCTCTCGTTGCAGAACCCACCGTTACGACAACCACCTGGACATTTAGCTGTGGAGACAGAGAGAGAGAGGCGGGGAGGAGAGAGAGGGGGGAAGAGAGACAGACAGAGAGGGGGGAAGAGAGACAGACAGACAGAGAGGGGGGAAGAGAGACAGACAGACAGAGAGGGGGGAAGAGACAGACAGACAGAGAGGGGGGAAGAGAGACAGACAGAGAGGGGGGAAGAGAGACAAACAGACAGAGAGGGGGGAAGAGAGACAGACAGACAGAGAGGGGGGAAGAGAGACAAACAGACAGACAGAGAGGGGGGAAGAGAGACAGACAGACAGACAGAGAGGGGGGAAGAGAGACAGACAGGCAGACAGAGAGGGGGAAGAGAGACAGACAGAGAGGGGGGAAGAGAGACAGACAGAGAGGGGGGAAGAGAGACAGACAGAGGGGGGAAGAGAGACAGACAGACAGACAGAAAGGGGGGAAGAGAGACAGACAGACAGACAGACAGACAGACAGACAGACAGAGAGGGGGGAAGAGAGACAGACAGAGGGGGGAAGAGAGACAGACAGACAGACAGACAGACAGAGAGGGGGGAAGAGAGACAGACAGAGAGGGGGGAAGAGACAATAAAGAGACAGAACACGTGAGAAGAGAAAAATAACAGTTGAGATGAATGAATGGCTAGTGGAGTCCTCCCTCCTTTCCTTTCTTCCTCCATTCATTCCTTCTTTCCGTTCTTCCGTCCTCCCCCTTCCTCCTCTCTCTGACACTCTCCATAGCCTGCCATCTCAGAAGACCACTTCAAGGGAACCACATTCCACTACAGTGCAGTGAGATCCCATGGACTTCCATCCCAAATGGCACCCTATTCATACATCCAAATGGCACCCTATTCATACATCCCAAATGGCACCCAATTCATACATCCAAATGGCACCCTATTCATACATCCCAAATGGCACCCAATTCATACATCCAAACGGCACCCTATTCATACATCCCAAATGGAACCCTATTCATACATCCAAATGGCACCCTATTCATACATCCCAAATGGCACCCTATTCATACATCCAAATGGCACCCTATTCATACATCCCAAATGGCACCCTATTCATACATCCCAAATGGCACCCTATTCATACATCCAAATGGCACCCTATTCATACATCCAAATGGCACCCTATTCATACATCCCAAATGGCACCCTATTCATACAGTGCCTTGCGAAAGTATTCGGCCCCCTTGAACTTTGCGACTTTTGCCACATTTCAGGCTTCAAACATAAAGATATAAAACTGTATTTTTTTGTGAAGAATCAACAACAAGTGGGACACAATCAAGAAGTGGAACGACATTTATTGGATATTTCAAACTTTTTTAACAAATCAAAAACTGAAAAATTGGGCGTGCAAAATTATTCAGCCCCTTTAAGTTAATACTTTGTAGCGCCACCTTTTGCTGCGATTACAGCTGTAAGTCGCTTGGGGTATGTCTCTATCAGTTTTGCACATCGAGAGACTGACATTTTTTCCCATTCCTCCTTGCAAAACAGCTCGAGCTCAGTGAGGTTGGATGGAGAGCATTTGTGAACAGCAGTTTTCAGTTCTTTCCACAGATTCTCGATTGGATTCAGGTCTGGACTTTGACTTGGCCATTCTAACACCTGGATATGTTTATTTTTGAACCATCCCATTGTAGATTTTGCTTTATGTTTTGGATCATTGTCTTGTTGGAAGACAAATCTCCGTCCCAGTCTCAGGTCTTTTGCAGACTCCATCAGGTTTTCTTCCAGAGTGGTCCTGTATTTGGCTCCATCCATCTTCCCATCAATTTTAACCATCTTCCCTGTCCCTGCTGAAGAAAAGCAGGCCCAAACCATGATGCTGCCACCACCATGTTTGACAGTGGGGATGGTGTGTTCAGGGTGATGAGCTGTGTTGCTTTTACGCCAAACATAACGTTTTGCATTGTTGCCAAAAAGTTCAATTTTGGTTTCATCTGACCAGAGCACCTTCTTCCACATGTTTGGTGTGTCTCCCAGGTGGCTTGTGGCAAACTTTAAACAACACTTTTTATGGATATCTTTAAGAAATGGCTTTCTTCTTGCCACTCTTCCATAATGGCTAGATTTGTGCAATATACGACTGATTGTTGTCCTATGGACAGAGTCTCCCACCTCAGCTGTAGATCTCTGCAGTTCATCCAGAGTGATCATGGGCCTCTTGGCTGCATCTCTGATCAGTCTTCTCCTTGTATGAGCTGAAAGTTTAGAGGGACGGCCAGGTCTTGGTAGATTTGCAGTGGTCTGATTCTCCTTCCATTTCAATATTATCGCTTGCACAGTGCTCCTTGGGATGTTTAAAGCTTGGGAAATCTTTTTGTATCCAAATCCGGCTTTAAAACTTCTTCACAACAGTATCTCGGACCTGCCTGGTGTGTTCCTTGTTCTTCATGATGCTCTCTGCGCTTTTAACGGACCTCTGAGACTATCACAGTGCAGGTGCATTTATACAGAGACTTGATTACACACAGGTGGATTGTATTTATCATCATTAGTCATTTAGGTCAACATTGGATCATTCAGAGATCCTCACTGAACTTTTGGAGAGAGTTTGCTGCACTGAAAGTAAAGGGGCTGAATAATTTTGCACGGCCAATTTTTCAGTTTTTGATTTGTTAAAAAAGTTTGAAATATCCAATAAATGTCGTTCCACTTCATGATTGTGTCCCTCTTGTTGTTGATTCTTCACAAAAAAATACAGTTTTATATCTTTATGTTTGAAGCCTGAAATGTGGCAAAAGGTCGCAAAGTTCAAGGGGGCCGAATACTTTCGCAAGGCACTGTACATCCCAAATGGCACCCTATTCATACATCCAAATGGCACCCTATTCATACATCCAAACGGCACCCTATTCATACATCCAAATGGCACCCTATTCATACATCCCAAATGGCATCCTATTCATACATCCAAATGGCACCCTATTCATACATCCAAATGGCACCCTATTCATACATCCCAAATGGCACCCTATTCATACATCCCAAATGGCACCCTATTCATACATCCAAATGGCACCCTATTCATACATCCCAAATGGCACCCTATTCATACATCCCAAATGGCACCCTATTCATACATCCAAATGGCACCCTATTCATACATCCAAATGGCACCCTATTCATACATCCAAATGGCACCCTATTCATACATCCCAAATGGCACCCTATTCATACATCCCAAATGGCACCCTATTCATACATCCCAAATGGCACCCTATTCATACATCCCAAATGGCACCCTATTCATACATCCCAAATGGCACCCTATTCATACATCCAAATGGCACCCTATTCCTACATCCCAAATGGCACCCTATTCATACATCCCAAATGGCACCCTTATGGGCTCCGGTCAAACGTTTAGAGTTCCACAACAGGGCCTGGTTCAAAGCAGACTGAAAACCATCTCTCTACAACAGGGCCTGGTTCAAAGCAGACTGAAAACCATCTCCCTACAACAGGGCCTGGTTCAAAGCAGACTGAATACCATCTCTCTACAACAGGACCTGGTTCAAAGCAGACTGAATACCATCTCTCTACAACAGGGCCTGGTTCAAAGCAGACTGAATACCATCTCTCTACAACAGGGCCTGGTTCAAAGCAGACTGAATACCATCTCTCTACAACAGGGCCTGGTTCAAAGCAGACTGAATACCATCTCAGTACAACAGGGCCTGGTTCAAAGCAGACTGAATACCATCTCTCTACAACAGGGCCTGGTTCAAAGCAGACTGAATACCATCTCCCTATAACAGGGCCTGGTTCAAAGCAGACTGAATACCATCTCCCTATAACAGGGCCTGGTTCAAAGCAGACTGAATACCATCTCCCTATAACAGGGCCTGGTTCAAAGCAGACTGAATATCATCTCCCTACAACAGGGTCTGGTTTAAAGCAGACTGAATACCATCTCCCTACAACAGGGCCTGGTTCAAAGCAGACTGAATACCATCTCTCTACAACAGGGCCTGGTTCAAAGCAGACTGAATACCATCTCTCTACAACAGGGCCTGGTTCAAAGCAGACTGAATACCATCTCCCTACAACAGGACCTGGTTCAAAGCAGACTGAATACCATCTCTCTACAACAGGGCCTGGTTCAAAGCAGACTGAATACCATCTCCCTACAACAGGACCTGGTTCAAAGCAGACTGAATACCATCTCTCTACAACAGGGCCTGGTTCAAAGCAGACTGAATACCATCTCTCTACAACAGGGCCTGGTTCAAAGCAGACTGAATACCATCTCCCTACAACAGGACCTGGTTCAAAGCAGACTGAATACCATCTCTCTACAACAGGGCCTGGTTCAAAGCAGACTGAATACCATCTCCCTACAACAGGATCTGGTTCAAAGCAGACTGAATACCATCTCTCTACAACAGGGCCTGGTTCAAAGCAGACTGAATACCATCTCTCTACAACAGGGCCTGGTTCAAAGCAGACTGAATACCATCTCTCTACAACAGGGCCTGGTTCAAAGCAGACTGAATACCATCTCTCTACAACAGGACCTGGTTCAAAGCAGACTGAATACCATCTCCCTACAACAGGACCTGGTTCAAAGCAGACTGAATACCATCTCTCTACAACAGGACCTGGTTCAAAGCAGACTGAATACCATCTCTCTACAACAGGGCCTGGTTCAAAGCAGACTGAATACCATCTCTCTACAACAGGGCCTGGTTCAAAGCAGACTGATAACCATCTCTCTACAACACAACATGAAGGAGAAGCCTTTGAGGTGGTAATGGATGTCAACAGAGATGTCAAACTATCCTTCTTAGTCCCGGAGATCTATCGGCGTGTGAGGAACCCTTGTTTCTGTCCAAAACGGCACCCCTATTCCCTACATAGTGCACTACTTCTGACCAGAACCCTATATAGGGAATAGGGACAGTACCTTAACACTGGCACCAGACAACATGTGGCCAGAGTCACAATAAGAAAACAATATCGGTGGCCCAAAAAGCTCCCTATTCCAATTTAGTGCACTACTTTAACCAGGTCCTATAATAGGACTCTGATTTAAAAGTAGTGCACTATCTAGGGAATAGGGTACAATTTGGGATGTAACCACTCTATCCAACACAAGGGACAGAGGGAGGGATGAGTTTGGTTTCAGTTAACACAGAATTCACTCCATCACTCTATCCAACACAAGGGACAGAGGGAGGGATGAGTCTGGTTTCAGTTAACTCAGGATTCACTCCATCACTCTATCCAACACAAGGGACAGAGGGAGGGATGAGTCTGGTTTCAGATAATTCAGGATTCACTCCATCACTCTATCCAACACAAGGGACAGAGGGAGGGATGAGTCTGGTTTCAGTTAACTCAGGATTCACTCCATCACTCTATCCAACACAAGGGACAGAGGGAGGGATGAGTCTGGTTTCAGTTAACTCAGGATTCACTCTATCCAACACGAGGAACAGAGGAAGGGACTCTATTCTATTTCCTATATAGGGCACTGCTGTTGACCAGGGACCATAGGGCACTGTTGTTGACCAGGGACTATAGGGCACTGCTGTTGACCAGGGACCATAGTGCACTGCTGTTGACCAGGGACCATAGGGCACTGCTGTTGACCAGGGCCCATAGTGCACTGCTGTTGAGCCTCTCTACTGTTGACCAAGGGCAATAGTGCACTGCTGTTGACCAGGGCCCATAGTGCACTGCTGTTGAGCCTCTCTACTGTTGACCAAGGGCAATAGTGCACTGCTGTTGAGCCTCTCTACTGTTGACCAAGGGCCCATAGTGCACTGCTGTTGACCAGGGCCCATAGGGCACTGCTGTTGACCAGGGCCCATAGTGCACTGCTGTTGAGCCTCTCTACTGTTGACCAAGGGCAATAGTGCACTGCTGTTGACCAGGGCCCATAGTGCACTGCTGTTGAGCCTCTCTACTGTTGACCAAGGGCCCACATCAAATCTACTATATACAGTAGAGAGACTATATACAGTAGAGAGACTATATACAGTAGAGAGGCTATATACAGTAGAGAGACTATATACAGTAGAGAGGCTATATACAGTAGAGAGACTATATACAGTAGAGAGGCTATATACAGTAGAGAGGCTCTATACAGTAGAGAGACTATATACAGTAGAGAGGCTATATACAGTAGAGAGGCTATATACAGTAGAGAGGCTACATACAGTAGAGAGACTATATACAGTAGAGACTATATACAGTAGAGAGGCTATATACAGTAGAGAGACTATAGAAGTAGAGAGACTATATACAGTAGAGAGACTATATACAGTAGAGAGACTATATACAGTAGAGAGGCTATATACAGTAGAGAGGCTATATACAGTAGAGAGACTATATACAGTAGAGAGGCTATATACAGTAGAGAGACTATATACAGTAGAGAGACTATATACAGTAGAGAGGCTATATACAGTAGAGAGGCTATAGAGAGGCTATATACAGTAGAGAGACTATATACAGTAGAGAGGCTATATACAGTAGAGAGACTATATACAGTAGAGAGACTATATACAGTAGAGAGGCTATATACAGTAGAGAGACTATATACAGTAGAGAGGCTATATACAGTAGAGAGGCTATATACAGTAGAGAGGCTATATACAGTAGAGAGGCTACATACAGTAGAGAGGTTATATACAGTAGAGAGGCTGTATATACAGAGAGGCTATATACAGTAGAGAGGCTATAGACAGTAGAGAGAACCCCAACCCTGTCTATATAGCACCCCAACCCTGTCTATATAGTACCACAAACCCTGTCTATATAGAACCCCAACCCTGTCTATATAGCACCCCAACCCTGTCTATATAGCACCCCAACCCTGTCTATATAGAACCCCAACCCTGTACCCCAACCCTGTCTATATAGCACCCCAACCCTGTCTATATAGAACCCCAACCCTGTCTATATAGCACCCCAACCCTGTCTATATAGCACCCCAACCCTGTCTATATAGCACCCCAACCCTGTCTATATAGCACCCCAACCCTGTCTATATAGCACCACAAACCCTGTCTATATAGCACCCCAACCCTGTCTATATAGCACCCCAACCCTGTCTATATAGAACCCCAACCCTGTCTATATAGAACCCCAACCCTGTCTATATAGCACCCCAACCCTGTCTATATAGAACCCCAACCCTGTCTATATAGCACCCCAACCCTGTCTATATAGAACCCCAACCCTGTCTATATAGCACCCCAACCCTGTACCCCAACCCTGTCTATATAGAACCCCAACCCTGTCTATATAGAACCCCAACCCTGTACCCCAACCCTGTCTATATAGTACACCAACTCTGTACCCCAACCCTGTCTATATAGAACCCCAACCCTGTCTATATAGAACCCCAACCCTGTCTATATAGAACCCCAACCCTGTCTATATAGTACCCCAACCCTGTCTATATAGAACCCCAACCCTGTCTATATAGAACCCCAACCCTGTCTATATAGAACCCCAACCCTGTCTATATAGAACCTCAACCCTGTCTATATAGAACCCCAACCTTGTCTATATAGAACCCCAACCCTGTCTATATAGAACCCCAACCCTGTCTATATAGAACCCCAACCCTGTCTATATAGCACCCCAACCCTGTCTATATAGAACCCCAACCCTGTCTATATAGAACCCCAACCCTGTCTATATAGCACCCCAACCCTGTCTATATAGAACCCCAACCCTGTCTATATAGCACCCCAACCCTGCACCCCAACCCTGTCTATATAGCACCCCAACCCTGTCTATATAGTACCACAAACCCTGTCTATATAGCACCCCAACCCTGTCTATATAGAACCCCAACCCTGTCTATATAGAACCCCAACCCTGTCTATATAGAACCCCAACAAGGTACCCCAAACCTGCACCCCAACCCTGTCTATATAGAACCCCAACCCTGTCTATATAGAACCCCAACCCTGTCTATATAGAACCCCAACCCAGTCTATATAGAACCCCAACAAGGTACCCCAACCCTGCACCCCAACCCTGTCTATATAGAACCCCAACCCTGTCTATATAGAACCCCAACAAGGTACCCCAACCCTGCACCCCAACCCTGTCTATATAGAACCCCAACCCTGTCTATATATATATAGAACCCCAACCCTGTCTATATAGAATCCCAACCCTGTACCCCAACCCTGTCTATATAGAACCCCAACCCTGTCTATTTAGAACCCCAACCCTGTCTATTTAGAACCCCAACCCTGTCTATATAGAACCCCAACCCTGTCTATATAGCACCCCAACCCTGTTTATATAGAACCCCAAACCTGTCTATATAGAACCCCAACCCTGTACCCTAACCCTGTCTATATAGTACACCAACTCTGTACCCCAACCCTGTCTATATAGAACCCCAACCCTGTCTATATAGTACCCCAACCCTGTCTATATAGAACCCCAACCCTGTCTATATAGTACCCCAACCCTGTCTATATAGAACCCCAACCCTGTACCCCAACCCTGTCTATATAGCACCCCAACCCTGTCTATATAGCACCCCAACCCTGTCTATATAGTACCACAAACCCTGTCTATATAGAACCCCAACCCTGTCTATATAGTACCCCAACCCTGTCTATATAGAACCCCAACCCTGTCTATATAGAACCCCAACCCTGTCTATATAGAACCCCAACCCTGTCTATATAGCACCCCAACCCTGTCTATATAGTACCACAAACCCTGTCTATATAGCACCCCAACCCTGTCTATATAGAACCCCAACCCTGTCTATATAGAACCCCAACCCTGTCTATATAGAACCCCAACAAGGTACCCCAACCCTGCACCCCAACCCTGTCTATATAGAACCCCAACCCTGTCTATATAGAACCCCAACCCTGTCTATATAGAACCCCAACAAGGTACCCCAACCCTGCACCCCAACCCTGTCTATATAGAACCCCAACCCTGTCTATATAGAACCCCAACAAGGTACCCCAACCCTGCACCCCAACCCTGTCTATATAGAACCCCAACCCTGTCTATATATATATAGAACCCCAACCCTGTCTATATAGAATCCCAACCCTGTACCCCAACCCTGTCTATATAGAACCCCAACCCTGTCTATTTAGAACCCCAACCCTGTCTATTTAGAACCCCAACCCTGTCTATATAGAACCCCAACCCTGTCTATATAGCACCCCAACCCTGTTTATATAGAACCCCAAACCTGTCTATATAGAACCCCAACCCTGCACCCCAACCCGGTCAATATAGCACCCCAACCCTGTCTATATAGTACACCAACTCTGTACCCCAACCCTGTCTATATAGAACCCCAACCCTGTCTATATAGAACCCCAACCCTGTCTATATAGAACCCCAACCCTGTCTATATAGTACCCCAACCCTGTCTATATAGCACCCCAACCCTGTCTATATAGAACCCCAACCCTGTCTATATAGAACCCCAACCCTGTCTATATAGAACCCCAACCCTGTCTATATAGAACCCCAACCCTGTCTATATAGAACCTCAACCCTGTCTATATAGAACCCCAACCTTGTCTATATAGAACCCCAACCCTGTCTATATAGAACCCCAACCCTGTCTATATAGAACCCCAACCCTGTCTATATAGCACCCCAACCCTGTCTATATAGAACCCCAACCCTGTCTATATAGAACCCCAACCCTGTCTATATAGCACCCCAACCCTGTCTATATAGAACCCCAACCCTGTCTATATAGCACCCCAACCCTGCACCCCAACCCTGTCTATATAGCACCCCAACCCTGTCTATATAGTACCACAAACCCTGTCTATATAGCACCCCAACCCTGTCTATATAGAACCCCAACCCTGTCTATATAGAACCCCAACCCTGTCTATATAGAACCCCAACAAGGTACCCCAAACCTGCACCCCAACCCTGTCTATATAGAACCCCAACCCTGTCTATATAGAACCCCAACCCTGTCTATATAGAACCCCAACCCTGTCTAAATAGAACCCCAACAACGTACCCCAACCCTGCACCCCAACCCTGTCTATATAGAACCCCAACCCTGTCTATATAGAACCCCAACAAGGTACCCCAACCCTGCACCCCAACCCTGTCTATATAGAACCCCAACCCTGTCTATATATATATATAGAACCCCAACCCTGTCTATATAGAATCCCAACCCTGTACCCCAACCCTGTCTATATAGAACCCCAACCCTGTCTATTTAGAACCCCAACCCTGTCTATTTAGAACCCCAACCCTGTCTATATAGAACCCCAACCCTGTCTATATAGCACCCCAACCCTGTTTATATAGAACCCCAAACCTGTCTATATAGAACCCCAACCCTGTACCCTAACCCTGTCTATATAGTACACCAACTCTGTACCCCAACCCTGTCTATATAGAACCCCAACCCTGTCTATATAGTACCCCAACCCTGTCTATATAGAACCCCAACCCTGTCTATATAGTACCCCAACCCTGTCTATATAGAACCCCAACCCTGTACCCCAACCCTGTCTATATAGCACCCCAACCCTGTCTATATAGCACCCCAACCCTGTCTATATAGTACCACAAACCCTGTCTATATAGAACCCCAACCCTGTCTATATAGTACCCCAACCCTGTCTATATAGAACCCCAACCCTGTCTATATAGAACCCCAACCCTGTCTATATAGAACCCCAACCCTGTCTATATAGCACCCCAACCCTGTCTATATAGTACCACAAACCCTGTCTATATAGCACCCCAACCCTGTCTATATAGAACCCCAACCCTGTCTATATAGAACCCCAACCCTGTCTATATAGAACCCCAACAAGGTACCCCAACCCTGCACCCCAACCCTGTCTATATAGAACCCCAACCCTGTCTATATAGAACCCCAACCCTGTCTATATAGAACCCCAACAAGGTACCCCAACCCTGCACCCCAACCCTGTCTATATAGAACCCCAACCCTGTCTATATAGAACCCCAACAAGGTACCCCAACCCTGCACCCCAACCCTGTCTATATAGAACCCCAACCCTGTCTATATATATATAGAACCCCAACCCTGTCTATATAGAATCCCAACCCTGTACCCCAACCCTGTCTATATAGAACCCCAACCCTGTCTATTTAGAACCCCAACCCTGTCTATTTAGAACCCCAACCCTGTCTATATAGAACCCCAACCCTGTCTATATAGCACCCCAACCCTGTTTATATAGAACCCCAAACCTGTCTATATAGAACCCCAACCCTGCACCCCAACCCTGTCTATATAGCACCCCAACCCTGTCTATATAGTACACCAACTCTGTACCCCAACCCTGTCTATATAGAACCCCAACCCTGTCTATATAGAACCCCAACCCTGTCTATATAGAACCCCAACCCTGTCTATATAGTACCCCAACCCTGTCTATATAGAACCCCAACCCTGTACCCCAACCCTGTCTATATAGAACCCCAACCCTGTCTATATAGAACCCCAACCCTGTCTATATAGCACCCCAACCCTGTCTATATAGTACCACAACCCTGTCTATATAGAACCCCAACCCTGTACCCCAACCCTGTCTATATAGAACCCCAACCCTGTACCCCAACCCTGTCTATATAGAACCCCAACCCTGTACCCCAACCCTGTCTATATATGTGTGTGTGTGTGGAGGGGGATTACTGGTGTGTGGAGGGGTACTGGTGTGTGTGGGGGGGGGGGGGGGGGTACTGGTGTGTGTGGAGGGGGGGTACTGGTGTGTGGAGGGGGGGTACTGGTGTGTGGAGGGGGGTACTGGTGTGTGGAAGGGGGTACTGGTGTGTGGAAGGGTACTGGTGTGTGTGTGTGTGGAGGGGTACTGCTGTGTGTGTGTGTGGAGGGGCACTGCTGTGTGTGTGGAGGGGTACTGCTGTGTGTGTGTGGAGGGGCACTGCTGTGTGTGTGTGGAGGGGTACTGCTGTGTGTGTGTGTGGAGGGGTACTGCTGTGTGTGTGTGTGTGGAGGGGTACTGCTGTGTGTGTGTGTGGAGGGGTACTGCTGTGTGTGTATGTGGAGGGGTACTGCTGTGTGTGTGTGGAGGGGTACTGCTGTGTGTGGAGGGGTACTGCTGCGTGTGTGTGGAGGGGTACTGCTGTGTGTGTGTGGAGGGGTACTGCTGTGTGTGTGTGGAGGGGTACTTGTGTGTGTGTGTGGAGGGGTACTGGTGTGTGTGGAGGGGTACTGCTGTGTGTGTGTGGAGGGGTACTGGTGTGTGTGTGTGGAGGGGTACTGCTGTGTGTGTGTGTGGAGGGGTACTGCTGTGTGTGTGTGTGGAGGGGTACTGCTGTGTGTGTGTGTGGAGGGGTACTGCTGTGTGTGTATGTGGAGGGGTACTGCTGTGTGTGTATGTGGAGGGGTACTGCTGTGTGTGTGTGGAGGGGTACTGCTGTGTGTGTGTGGAGGGGTACTGCTGTGTGTGTGTGGAGGGGTACTGGTGTGTGTGTGTGGAGGGGTACTTGTGTGTGTGTGTGGAGGGGTACTGGTGTGTGTGGAGGGGTACTGCTGTGTGTGTGTGGAGGGGTACTGGTGTGTGTGTGTGGAGGGGTACTGCTGTGTGTGTGTGGAGGGGTACTGCTGTGTGTGTGTGGAGGGGTACTGGTGTGTGTGGAGGGGTACTGCTGTGTGTGTGTGGAGGGGTACTGGTGTGTGTGGAGGGGTACTGCTGTGTGTGTGTGGAGGGGTACTGGTGTTTGTGGAGGGGTACTGCTGTGTGTGTGTGGAGGGATACTGGTGTGTGTGTGTGTGTGTGTGTGTGGAGGGGTACTGGTGTGTGTGTGTCTCCTGTTCCAGCCTCAATCTGCAGCTGGCAGAGTTCCCATGACATCATGCCCCAGCTATGGCCTTTGTCCTGGACTCTGATTGGCAGGTAACTTCACTCCCCTCGCTCCTCCCCTGGTCACAAAGCCTCCCCAGCTCTCTCTCCTTCTCTCTCTTTCTCTCTCCTTCTCTCTCTCTCTTTCTCTCTCCTTCTCTCTCTCTCCTTCTCTATCTCTCTCTCTCTCCTTCTCTATCTCTCTCTCTCGCTCTCTCTCTCCCCTCTCTCTCTCTCCTCTCTCTCTCTCTCCTTCCCTCGCTCTCTCTCCTTCTCTCTCTCTGTCTCTCTCGCTTTCTCTCTCTTTCTCTCTCCTTCTCTCTCTCCTCTCTCTCTCTCCTTCTCTCTCTCCCCTCTCTCTCTCCCCTCTCTCTCTCTCTCCTTCCCTCGCTCTCTCTCCTTCTCTCTCTCTCTCTCCACTGAGCTCTGATCCAATCCAGCAGGCAGGAACATATGGGCCATGTCCCAAATGGCATCCTATTTCCGACATAGTGCCCTACTACCCACAGTGTTCAGGTCAAACGTAGTGCACTATATGGGGAATAGGGTTCCATTTTGGATGCAAACCCAGTAACACATGGGATCTATAGATCTACCATGGGATCTATTTACCCTCCACCCTGATGATGAAGGATTGAGATCACTGATCTATACATCCTGCTGTCTCTATACCCCTCTATACATCCTGCTATCTCTATACATCCTGCTGTCTCTATACATCCTGTTGTCTCTATACATCCTGCTGTCTCTATACATCCTGTTGTCTCTTTACATCCTGCTGTCTCTATACATCCTGCTGTCTCTATACATCCTGTTGTCTCTATACATCCTGCTGTCTCTATACATCCTGTTGTCTCTTTACATCCTGCTGTCTCTATACATCCTGCTGTCTCTATACATCCTGCTGTCTCTATACATCCTGCTGTCTCTATACATCCTGCTGTCTCTATACATCCTGCTGTCTCTATACCTCTCTATACATCCTGCTGTCTCTATACTTCCTGCTGTCTCTATACATCCTGCTGTCTCTATACCCCTCTATACATCCTGCTGTCTCTATACATCCTGCTGTCTCTATACCTCTCTATACATCCTGCTGTCTCTATACATCCTGCTGTCTCTATACATCCTGCTGTCTCTATACATCCTGCTGTCTCTATACATCCTGCTGTCTCTATACCCCTCTATACATCCTGCTGTCTCTATACATCCTGCTGTCTCTATACCTCTCTATACATCCTGCTGTCTCTATACTTCCTGCTGTCTCTATACATCCTGCTGTCTCTATACCCCTCTATACATCCTGCTGTCTCTATACATCCTGCTGTCTCTATACATCCTGCTGTCTCTATACCTCTCTATACATCCTGCTGTCTCTATACATCCTGCTGTCTCTATACATCCTGCTGTCTCTATACCTCTCTATACATCCTGCTGTCTCTATACATCCTGCTTGTCTCTATACATCCTGCTGTATCTATACATCCTGCTGTCTCTATACATCCTGCTGTCTCTATACCCCTCTATACATCCTGCTGTCTCTATACATCCTGCTGTCTCTATACATCCTGCTGTCTCTATACATCCTGCTGTCTGCTGTCTCTATACATCCTGCTGTCTCTATACCCCTCTATACATCCTGCTGTCTCTATACATCCTGCTGTCTCTATACATCCTGCTGTCTCTATACATCCTGCTGTCTCTATACATCCTGCTGTCTGTCTGTCTCTATACCTCCTCTATACATCCTGCTGTCTCTATACATCCTGCTGTGTCTCTATACATCCTGCTGTCTCTATACATCCTGCTGTCTCTATACATCCTGCTGTCTCTATACATCCTGCTGTCTCTATACCACTCTATACATCCTGCTGTCTCTATACATCCTGCTGTCTCTATACATCCTGCTGTCTCTATACATCCTCCTGTCTCTATACCCCTCTATACATCCTGCTGTCTCTATACATCCTGCTGTCTCTATACATCCTGCTGTCTCTATACATCCTCCTGTCTCTATACCCCTCTATACATCCTGCTGTCTCTATACATCCTGCTGTCTCTATACATCCTGCTGTCTCTATACCCCTCTATACATCCTGCTGTCTCTACACATCCTGCTGTCTCTGTACATCCTGCTGTCTCTATACATCCTGCTGTCTCTTTACATCCTGCTGCTGTCTCTATACATCCTGCTGTCTCTGTACATCCTGCTGTCTCTATACATCCTGCTGTCTCTATACATCCTGCTGTCTCTATACATCCTGCTGTCTCTATACATCCTGCTGTCTCTATACCCCTCTATACATCCTGCTGTCTCTATACATCCTGCTGTCTCTATACCCCTCTATACATCCTGCTGTCTCTACATCCTGCTGTCTCTATACATCCTGCTGTCTCTATACATCCTGCTGTCTCTATACATCCTGCTGTCTCTATACATCCTGCTGTCTCTATACATCCTGCTGTCTCTATACATCCTGCTTGTCTCTATACATCCTGCTGTCTCTATACATACCCTGCTGTCTCTATACATGCTGTCCTGCCTGCTGTCTCTATACCCCTCTATACATCCTGCTATCTCTATACATCCTGCTGTCTCTATACATCCTGCTGTCTCTATACCTCTCTATACATCCTGCTGTCTCTGTACATCCTGCTGTCTCTATACCCCTCTATACCTCCTGCTGTCTCTATACCTCTCTATACATCCTGCTGTCTCTGTACATCCTGCTGTCTCTATACCCCTCTATACCTCCTGCTGTCTCTATACCTCTCTATACATCCTGCTGTCTCTGTACATCCTGCTGTCTCTATACCCCTCTATACATCCTGCTGTCTCTATACCTCTCTATACATCCTGCTGTCTCTGTACATCCTGCTGTCTCTATACCCCTCTATACCTCCTGCTGTCTCTATATACCTCTCTATACCTGCTGTCTCTATACTGCTGTCTCTATACCCCTCTATACATCCTGCTGTCTCTATACTCATCCTGCTGTCTCTATACATCCTGCTGTCTCTATACATCCTGCTGTCTCTATACATCCTACTGTCTCTATACATCCTGCTGTCTCTATACCCCTCTATACATCCTGCTGTCTCTATACCTCTCTATACATCCTGCTGTCTCTATACATCCTGCTGTCTCTATACATCCTGCTGTCTCTATACCCCTCTATACCTCCTGCTGTCTCTATACCTCTCTATACATCCTGCTGTCTCTATACATCCTGCTGTCTCTATACCCCTCTATACATCCTGCTGTCTCTATACCTCTCTATACATCCTGCTATCTCTGTACATCCTGCTGTCTCTATACCCCTCTATACATCCTGCTGTCTCTATACATCCTGCTGTCTCTATACATCCTGCTGTCTCTATACCCCTCTATACATCCTGCTGTCTCTATACCTCCTGCTGTCTCTATACATCCTGCTGTCTCTATACATCCTGCTGTCTCTATACCTCTCTATACATCCTGCTGTCTCTATACATCCTGCTGTATATACATCCTGCTGTCTCTATACATCCTGCTGTCTCTATACATCCTGCTGTCTCTATACATCCTGCTGTCTATACATCCTGCTGTCTCTATACATCCTGCTGTCTCTATACATCCTGCTGTCTCTATACATCCTGCTGTCTCTACATCCTGCTGTCTCTACCTCTCTATACATCCTGCTGTCTCTATACCTCTCTATACATCCTGCTGTCTCTATACATCCTGCTGTCTCTATACATCCTGCTGTCTCTATACCCCTCTATACATCCTGCTGTCTCTATACCTCTCTATACATCCTGCTGTCTCTATACATCCTGCTGTCTCTATACCCCTCTATACATCCTGCTGTCTCTATACATCCTGTTGTCTCTATACATCCTGCTGTCTCTATACATCCTGCTGTCTCTATACATCCTGCTGTCTCTATACCCCTCTATACATCCTGCTGTCTCTATACATCCTGCTGTCTCTATACCCCTCTATACATCCTGCTTTCTCTATACATTCTGCTGTCTCTATACATCCTGTTGTCTCTATACATCCTGCTGTCTCTATACCCCTCTATACATCCTGCTGTCTCTGTACATCCTGCTGTCTCTATACATCCTGCTGTCTCTATACCCCTCTATACACCCTGCTGTCTCTATACATCCTGCTGTCTCTATACATCCTGCTGTCTCTATACCCCTCTATACATCCTGCTGTCTCTATACATCCTGCTGTCTCTATACCCCTCTATACATCCTGCTGTCTCTATACATCCTGCTGTCTCTATACATCCTGCTGTCTCTATACCCCTCTATACATCCTGCTGTCTCTATACATCCTGCTGTCTCTATACATCCTGCTGTCTCTATACATCCTGCTGTCTCTATACATCCTGCTGTCTCTATACATCCTGCTGTCTCTATACATCCTGCTATACATCCTGCTATCTCTATACATCCTGCTGTCTCTATACATCCTGCTGTCTCTATACATCCTGCTGTCTCTATACATCCTGCTGTCTCTATACCCCTCTATACATCCTGCTGTCTCTATACATCCTGCTATCTCTATACCCCTCTATACATCCTGCTATCTCTATACCCCTCTATACATCCTGCTGTCTCTATACATCCTTCTGTCTCTATACATCCTGCTGTCTCTATACATCCTGCTGTCTCTATACCCCTCTATACATCCCGCTGTCTCGCCACCACCCTAAAGCAGGGCATCTGAACCACTTCTGTTGTGGTTGTACCACATCTTATAATATAAAGTCAGCAGTAGCAGAGGTAGAACTAAATCAGACAGGGTAATGTTATAATATCCAGTCAGCAGAGGTAGAACTAAATCAGACAGGGTAATGTTATAATATCCAGTCAGAAGAGGCAGAGGTAAAACTAAATCAGACAGGGTAATGTTATGATATCCAGTCAGCAGTAGCAGAGGTAGAACTAAATCAGACAGGGTAATGTTATAATATCCAGTCAGCAGTAGCAGAGGTAGAACTAAATCAGACAGGGTAATGTTATAATATCCAGTTAGCAGCAGCAGAGGTAGAACTAAATCAGACAGGGTAATGTTATAATATCCAGTCAGCAGTAGCAGAGGTAATGAACTAAATCAGACAGGGTAATGTTATAATATCCAGTCAGTAGAGGTAGAACTAAATCAGACAGGGTAATGTTATAATATCCAGTCAGCAGAGGTAGAGCTAAATCAGACAGGGTAATGCAGACTGAGACCTACCCAATCATCTCTGGTGATGCTGAGAGCTAGCCAATCATCTCTCTGACGATGCTGAGAGCTCGCCAATCATCTCAAGAGATGCTGAGAGCTAGCCAATCATCTCTGGTGATGCTGAGAGCTAGCCAATCATCTCTGGCGATATTGAGAGCTAGCCAATCATCTCTGGCGATATTGAGAGGTAGCCAATCATCTCTGGTGAAATTGAGAGCTAGCCAATCATCTCTGGCGATGCTGAGAGCTAGCCAATCATCTCTGGCGAAATTGAGAGCTAGACAATCATCTCTGGCAATGCTGAGAGCTAGCCAATCATCTCTGATGATAATGAGAGACAATATTCTTCACTCGCCTCACCTCGCCTCACCTCTCCTCTCCTCTCCTCTCCTCTTCTGCTTTCCCCTTCTCTGATCTCCCCTCCCCTCCTCTCCTGTCACCTCTTCTTCTAGTAGACCATTCAAAACAGAGGTAACATGTTAAACATGCAAATTAAACTCTAGGAGCTGCGTCCTCACCTCTCTGGCAGGTCTTGAAGAAGATGGCATTGTGAGGTGTCCTCAGGATGATGTTCCCACCGGCGTCCATGACCAGTATGGTGACCTCGAACGCCGCTACGCCATCCTGGTCTCCTAAACACGGGAAGCCCACCTGCACCACTTAAAACACAGAGAAACATCATATTACAACGCAGTAATCAGTATGCAAGCTATTATGATTAATTTCAAGCTATTGTGACTGATTTCAAGCTATTGTGACTGATTTCAAGCTATTGTGACTGGTTTCAAGCTATTGTGACTGATTTCAAGCTATTGTGACTGATTTCAAGCTATATGACTGATTTCAAGCTATTGTGACTGATTTCAAGCTATTGTGACTGATTTCAAGCTATTGTGACAAGCTATTGTGACTGGTTTCAAGCTATTGTGACTGATTTCAAGCTATTGTGACTGGTTTCAAGCTATTATGACTGATTTCAAGCTATTGTGACTGATTTCAAGCTATTGTGACTGATTTCAAGCTATTATGACTGATTTCAAGTTGTTATGACTGGTTTCATGACTGATTTCAAGCTGTTGCGACTGATTTCAAGCTATTGTGACTGATCTCAAGCTATTATGACTGATTTCAAGTTGTTATGACTGGTTGCATGACTGATTTCAGGCTGTTGTGACTGATTTCAAGCTATTGTGACTGATCTCAAGCTATTATGACTGATTTCAAGTTGTTATGACTGGTTTCATGACTGATTTCAAGCTGTTGTGACTGATTTCAAGTTGTTATGACTGGTTTCATGACTGATTTCAAGCTGTTGTGACTGATTTCATGACTGTTTTCAAGCTATTATGAGTGATTTCAAGCTATTATGACTGATTTCAAGCTGTTATGACTGATTTCAAGCTGTTTCACTGTAGTGGCCTGTGTGGTCTAGCGGTTAGCGCTGGGCTGGGCTGCTGACTCAAACTCCTCCACTCTTTCCTGCTTGCTGTTCTTCAGTCTCACGTGTCCAATAAACAACAACACTGAGAAGGTAGCACGGATTCACCAGCTCCTGTCTCACCTGAGGGCCTACGTGGTACAGAGCCCAGGAGAGGAACGTTGACCGTGGGGTTGTCCATGATATCCACATCCATGGAGCGCAGTGTCTGGAACTCATAGAAGTACTCTGCCTGCAACACATGAACGGAGAACAGCTGATGTCTCAGAGAGGTACTGGGCCTGCAACACACATGAATGGAGAACAGCTGATGTCTCAGAGAGGTACTGGGCCTGCAACACACATGAATGGAGAACAGCTGATGTCTCAGAGAGGTACTGGGCCTGCAACACACATGAATGGAGAACAGCTGATGTCTCAGAGAGGTACTGGGCCTGCAACACACATGAATGGAGAACAGCTGATGTCTCAGAGAGGTACTCTGCCTGCAACACACATGAACAGAGAACAGCTGATGACCCCGGATGTGTCCGTGCTAGTGTGCTTGTATGCATATACATGTTTGTCACACAGTGAGTTTGTGTTAGTACGCACTGTGTCCCTCTCTAAATAATGTCTGTGTGTTGACCCTCCTCTCCCAAAAACACGCGGCACAGCACATGTGGTCTCTCTCTCTAAATGACATGTGGTCTCTCTCTAAATGACATGTGGTCTCCCTCTCTAAATGACATGTGGTATCGCTCTCTAAATTACATGTGGTCTCTCTCTCTAAATGACATCTGGTCTCTCTCTCTAAATTACATGTGGTCTCCCTCTCTAAATGACATGTGGTATCGCTCTCTAAATGACATGTGGTCTCTCTAAATGACATGTGGTCTCTCTCTAAATGACATGTGGTCTCTCTCTCTAAATGACATGTGGTCTCTCTCTCTCTAAATGACATGTGGTCTCTCTCTCTAAATGACATGTGGGATCGCTCTCTAAATGACATGTGGTCTCTCTCTCTAAATGACAAGTGGTCTCTCTCTCTCTAAATGACATGTGTTCTTTCTCTAAATTGCATGTGGTCCCTCTCTCTAAATGACATGTGGTCTCTCTCTCTAAATGACATGTGGTCACTCTCTCTAAATGACATGTGGTCTCTCTCTCTAAATGACATGTGGTCTCTCTCTCTAAATGACATGTGGTCTCTCTCTCTAAATGACATGTGGTCTCGCTCTCTCTAAATGACATGTGGTCTCTCTCTCTCTAAATGACATGTGGTCTTTCTCTAAATTGCATGTGGTCCCTCTCTCTAAATGACATGTGGTCCCTCTCTCTAAATGACATGGGGTCTCTCTCTCTAAATGACATGTGGTCTCTCTCTCTAAATGACATGTGGTCTCTCTCTCTAAATGACATGTGGTGTCTCTCTAAATGACATGTGGTCTCGCTCTTTCTAAATGACATGTGGTCTCGCTCTCTCTAAATGACATGTGGTCTCTCTCTCTCTAAATGACATGTGTTCTTTCTCTAAATTGCATGTGGTCCCTCTCTCTAAATGACATGTGGTCTCTCTCTCTAAATTACATGTGGTCTCTCTCTCTAAATGACATGTGGTCTCTCTCTCTAAATGACATGTGGTCTCTCTCTAAATGACATGTGGTCTCTCTAAATGACATGTGGTCTCTCTCTCTAAATGACATGTGGTCTCGCTCTCTCTAAATTACATGTGGTCTCTCTCTCTCTAAATGACATGTGTTCTTTCTCTAAATTGCATGTGGTCCCTCTCTCTAAATGACATGTGGTCTCTCTCTCTAAATGACATGTGGTCTCTCTCTAAATTACATGTGGTCTCTCTTTCTAAATTACATGTGGTCTGACATGTGGTCTCTCTCTCTCTAAATGACATGCGGTCCCTCTCTCTAAATGACATGTGGTCTCTCTCTAAATTACATGTGGTCTCTCTTTCTAAATGACATGTGGTCTCTCTCTCTCTAAATGACATGCGGTCCCTCTCTCTAAATGACATGTGGTCTCTCTCTCTTTAAATGACATGTGGTCTCTCTGTAAATGACATGTGGTCTCTCTGTAAATGACATGTGGTCTCTCTTTAAATGACATGTGGTCTCTCTCTCTCTCTAAATGACGTGGTCTCTATCTAAATGACATGTGGTCTCTCTCTCTCTCTAAATGGCGTGGTCTCTCTCTCTCTCTAAATGACATGTGGTCTCTCTCTAAATGACATGTGGTCTCTCTCTAAATGGCATGTGGTCTCTCTCTAAATGACATGTGGTCTCTCTCTAAATGACATGTGGTCTCTCTAAATGACATGTGGTCTCTCTCTCTAAATGACATGCGGTCTCTCTCTCTCTAAATGACATGCGGTCTTTCTTTAAATGACATGTGGTCTCTCTCTAAATGACATGTGGTCTCTCTCTAAATGACATGTGGTCTCTCTCTCTCTAAATTACATGTGGTCTCTCTCTCTCTAAATGACATGTGGTCTCTCTCTCTCTAAATGACATGTGGTCTCTCTCTCTCTAAATGACACGTGGTCTCTCTCTCTCTAAATGACATGTGGTCTCTCTCTCTCTAAATGACATGTGGTCTCTCTTGTCAAGTGATTGGGGGAGGCATGACAGAACACACACAGGGAGGGGGGGGGGGGGGGGGGGGGGGAGAGATCCCAGAACAGAGAGATGAAAGAGGGAGAGAGGAAAGGGGAGACTACGATGTTCCCTCTATGCAGTGAATGCTTCCCAGTGTCAAAGCGTTTGATGAAGGGAAAGGTACACAAGGCGGGCAGAGGAAGAGGAGGCTAATCCTGCAGCTGAATGGTAATAACCAACACAGATAACTCTCCACCATGCAGCCTTTCATGCCCCAGGCTTTTGTTCTTAAGCTTCGCCGACTGCCTTTGAAGTACAGGGGGTAACAGAACCCAGGAAAGAGAAGGGCCCTCTTTCTGTATCTCTCTCTCTCTCTCTCTCTCTCTCTCTCTCTCTCTCTCTCTATCCCTCTCTCTCTCTATCCCTCTCTCTATCCCTCTCGCTCTCTATCCCTCTCTCTCTCTATCCCTCTCTCTCCTTCACTCTCGCTCTCATTCCCTCTCGCTCTTTCTATCCCTCTCTCTCATTCCCTCTCTCTCTCCTTCCCTCTCTCCTTCCCTCTCTCTCTCTCCTTCCCTCTCACTCTCATTCCCTCTCACTCTCCCCGCTCTCTTTCCTTCCCTCTCTCTCTCCCCTCTCTCCTTCCCTCTCTCTCTCCTTCCCTCTCTCTCTCCTTCCCTCTCTCTCTCCTTCCCTCTCTCTCTCCTTCCCTCTCTCTCTCCTTCCCTCTCTCTCTCTATCCCTCTCTCTTTCCCTCTCTCTATCCCTCTCTCTCCTTCACTCTCGCTCTCATTCCCTCTCGCTCTTTCTATCCCTCTCTCTCATTCCCTCTCTCTCTCATTCCCTCTCTCTCTCTCCTTCCCTCTCTCTCTCCTTCCCTCTCTCTCTCATTCCCTCTCGCTCTCCCCGTTCTCTTTCCTTCCCGCTCTCTTTCCTTCCAGCTCTCTTTCCTTCCTTCTCTCTCTCTCTCTCCCACTCTCATTTGCCGACTCAACATGCCATTACCGGATTACGATCTCTGTATGTTTTGTGTGTTTTGTGGGTGTATGTTTAGTGTGTGTGTGTGTGTGTGTGTGTGTGTGTGTGTGGACGTGTTTAACTATTCTAGTGGGGACCAGAAGTCCCTACAAGAATAGTAAACAAACAAAAAGTTGACCAGCTGGGGACATTTTGTTAGTCCCCACAAGGTCAAATGGTATTTCTAGGGGGTTTAGGGTTAAGGTTAGAATTAGTGTTAGGGTCAGAATTATGTTAAGGGTTAGGAGATATGGGTTAGGGAAAATAGGATTTTGAATGGAAGTGTGTGTGTGCGTGTGTGCGTGTGTGTGTGTGTGTGTGTGTGTGTGCGCGTGTGCGCGCACGGAGGGAGCTGAAAGCTCTGGTCCGTTCCGTTCTCTGTAATTTGCTGTCACCAGAGATGATCTCATCAGGAAGAGAAATTGGTCATTACTTTGACTAAAATAAGTTTACAGTTTATTATGGATGTCAACACACTTGTTGCAGTCTCCCACAATAGGTGTTTATGTATGTGGATTCCTTGTTTTTTTGTTTTTACTGATAATCTCCCATCCATGAACACCCCTCCTCACAAACCACTAGCTCAATCTGAAGAAGAAGATGAAGAAGACGCTGAAGAAGGCAAGAAATGAGAAGAAACAATAAGAATCTAAAAGAAGAAGGGGGAGAAGAGGAGGAGAAGAAGAGGCTGAAGAGGCGAGGAGGCTGAAGAGGAGAAGAGGGTGAAGATGAGGGTAAAGAGGGTAAAGAGGAGGAGAAGAGGGTGAAGAGGAGGAGAAGAGGGTGAAGAGGAGGAGAAGAGGGTGAAGAGGGGGTGAAGAGGGTGAAGAGGAGGAGAGGGTAAAGAGGAGGAGAAGAGGAGGAGAAGAGGGTAAAGAGGAGGAGAAGATGGTAGAGGAGGAGAAGAGGGTGAAGAGGAGAAGAGGAAAGAGGAGGAGAAGAGGGTGAAGCAGAGGAGAAGAGGGTGAAGCAGAGGAGAAGAGGGTGAAGAGGAGGAGAAGATGATAAAGAGGAGGAGAAGAGGGTAAAGAGGAGGAGAAGAGGGTAAAGAGGGTGAAGAGGAGGAGAAGAGGGTGAAGAGGGTGGAGGAGGAGAAGAGGGTAAAGAGGAGGAGAAGATGGTAAAGAGGAGGAGAAGAAGAGGAGAAGAAGAGGGTAAAGAGGAGGAGAAGAGGGTAAAGAGGAGGAGAAGATGGTAAAGAGGAGGAGAAGAAGAGGAGAAGAAGAGGGTAAAGGAGGAGGAGAAGAGGGTGAAGAGGAGGAGAAGGGGTAAAGAGGAGAAGAGGATAAAGAGTAGGATAAGAAGAGGAGAAGAGGGTGACAAGGAGGAGAAGAGGGAAAGAGGAGGAGAAGAAGAGGAGGAGAAGAGGGTGAAGAGGAGGAGAAGAGGGTGAAGAGGAGGAGAAGAGGGTAAAGAGGAGGAGAAGAGGGTAAAGAGGGTGAAGAGGAGGAGAAAGGGGTAAAGAGGAGGAGAAGGGGGTGAAGAGGAGGAGAAGGGGGTGAAGGGGAGGAGAAGAGGGTAAAGAGGAGAAGGAATGGCACCGTGGTCCAGGGGCCTCCCACCCAGGGAGCGGTGAGGTCATGGCTCTGTGACCTAATAACAATGTAGCGCTTGGCCCCTGGGGCCCCTGGGATTCCTCCTGACAGAGACAGCCCCTTCATGTGGCAGGGGAACAATGCTCTCTCAACACAAGGACTGTGCCCCAAATGGCACCCTATTCCTTGCTCTGGTCAAAAGTAGTGCACTATATAGGGAATAGGGCTCTGGTCAAAAGTAGTGCACTATATAGGGAATAGGGCTCTGGTCTAAAGTAGTGTACTATATAGGGAATAGGGCTCTGGTCTAAAGTAGTGCACTATATGGGGAATAGGGCTCTGGTCTAAAGTAGTGCACTATATAGGGAATAGGGCTCTGGTCAAAAGTAGTGCACTATATAGGGAATAGGGCTCTGGTCTAAAGTAGTGTACTATATAGGGAATAGGGCTCTGGTCTAAAGTAGTGCACTATATAGGGAATAGGGCTCTGGTCTAAAGTAGTGCACTATATAGGGAATAGGGCTCTGGTCAAAAGTAGTGCACTATATAGGGAATAGGGCTCTGGTCTATAGTAGTGCACTATATAGGGAATAGGGCTCTGGTCTAAAGTAAAGTAGTGCACTATATAGGGAATAGTGTGTCATTATGGACAGACACGGTTTCCTATCTCTCTTCCTATCTTCTATGGATGTAGGGGAAATTCCACAATCCAAACGATGATGGTTTATTTGTGTTTTCAGAGGACAATACGGGTGCCTTTAAACCCTTTCAAGATTATCATTCAGTCATGATTCAGAAATGATTTGTCACTCTGCAGCGGCATAGTGCAGTAGACTCAAATATTTTTCCCGAATAACACAAATATTGACTCCATCTGAGTTGACAACGGTTACTCAAAACAGACATATAAAAAACTAAAAAGTTTAAAACAAACATGAGTAAAATAGGGAAAATGATTCATTTTAAAATCCCCAATAGAAACAACCAGTCTATCAGATCTTTGGCTAGTTCCATCGTTTTTGTTCACATGCTAGGTTGTTTTTCAATATTAGTTTAGAGTTTGCTGCAACTCTCTGCTGCTAGTGAAGAGACACGGAGCTTCTCCTCTGACGCTGACACAGAGTGCTGTTACCACGGTAACGGCCCGTCGCAAAATACTTGACAGTCGATTGACGCAGCCGTGTGTCGATCTAATTAACAATAATACCAAAAAAATTCCCGTCAAAACCAATCAATTTAAAAATAGAGATTTTTTTTTTTGTTGTTGTTGCATTTGATACGTCTCAATCCACCGCATACGCCTATGTCGCACTTCCGCATCCGCGGTGAAAGGTGGCAGAGCTAGAGCGCTGTTCATCCAGCCCAGCCTGTTTGAACGGCGTTCACTGACATCCCCTTATACTTTCAATCAGTTTACCTTTTTTCATTGTTTCAGTCACATTCCTGAAGCCCAAGAAACATACACTTAGCTTCCTAGTACATACGGAAATTAAAACGGTTTATGAATGATTTTCTTTGGAGGGTTACTGTCAAAATGATTTATTAATTTAAAAAAATTAAATAAATAGACATTGATGACATTCGCATGGGCCCATAGAGCTTGTGGGTCCCCTGCCTTGAATAAAAGGTGGCTGCCGTTTTATGGGCTCTTAAACAATCGTGTTCTTATGTTCATTTTTTTGTTGGTTAAGAGCTCGTCAGTAAACATTTTCACTGTAAGGTAAACCTGTTGGTTAAGGGCTCATCAGTAAGCATTTTCACTGTAAGGTCTACCTACACCTGTTGGTTATTAAGGTCTACCTACACCTGTTGGTTAAGGGCTCATCACTAAGCATTTTCACTGTAAGGTCTACCTACACCTGTTGGTTATTAAGGTCTACCTACACCTGTTGGTTATTAAGGTCTACCTACACCTGTTGGTTATTAAGGACTCATCAGTAAGCATTTTCACTGTAAGGTCTACCTACACCTGTTGGTTATTAAGGACTCATCAGTAAGCATTTTCACTGTAAGGTCTACCTACACCTGTTGGTTATTAAGGTCTACCTACACCTGTTGGTTATTAAGGTCTACCTACACCTGTTGGTTATTAAGGGCTCATCAGTAAGCATTTTCACTGTAAGGTCTACCTACACCTGTTGGTTATCAAGGGCTCATCAGTAAGCATTTTCACTGTAAGGTCTACCTACACCTGTTGGTTATTAAGGTCTACCTACACCTGTTGGTTATTAAGGTCTACCTACACCTGTTGGTTATTAAGGTCTACCTACACCTGTTGGTTATTAAGGTCTACCTACACCTGTTGGTTATTAAGGTCTACCTACACCTATTGGTTAAGGGCTCATCAGTAAACATTTTCACTGTAAGGTCTACCTACACCTGTTGGTTAAGGGCTCATCAGTAAGCATTTTCACTGTAAGGTCTACCTACACCTGTTGGTTATCAAGGGCTCATCAGTAAGCATTTTCACTGTAAGGTCTACCTACACCTGTTGGTTATCAAGGGCTCATCAGTAAGCATTTTGGTTATTAAGGTCTACCTACACCTGTTGGTTAAGGGCTTAAGGTCTACCTACACCTGTTGGTTATTAAGGTCTACCTACACCTGTTGGTTATTAAGGTCTACCTACACCTGTTGGTTAAGGGCTCATCAGTAAACATTTTCACTGTAAGGTCTACCTACACCTGTTGGTTATTAAGGTCTACCTACACCTGTTGGTTAAGGGCTCATCAGTAAACATTTTCACTGTAAGGTCTACCTACATGTAACAGTATAACTTTAGACCGTGCCCTCGCCCATACCCGGGCGCGAACCAGGGACGCTCTGCACACATCAACAACCGACACCCACGAAGCATCGTTACCCATCGCTCCACAAAAGCCACGGCCCTTGCAGAGCAAAGGGGAACCACTACCTCAAGGTCTCAGAGCGAGTGACATCACCGATTGAAACGCCACTAGCACGCACCACCGCTAACTAGTTAGCCATTTCGCATCGGCTACCTACACCTGTTGTATTAGGCGCACGTGACAAATAACATTTGATTTGATTTTGATTTGAGGGTGATCCACAGGGTGATCCACAGGTGTCTGGTACGCCAGTGAGTGTCTGGTACGCCAGTGAGTGTCTGGTACGCCAGTGAGTGTCTGGTATGCCAGTGAGTGTCTGGTACGCCAGTGAGTGTCTGGTACGCCAGTGAGTGTCTGGTACGCCAGTGAGTGTCTGGTACGCCAGTGAGTGTCTGGTGGACCAAAAGTTCAATTCCCACCTGGACGTTAGACAACATTCTGAAAGAGCTCATGTTTTACGGAGTTAACAAAAAGTGAGTTTTCTTTACTCAAGTGGTATACACAGTAGCAATTTAGTTTTCCTATCAGTTTGTTTTATGAACCATAAAACATAATTAAATGTAACATATTTTATATCCAAAATTCGTATTCTATAAGGCAGATGGATTTGACAGTTTATGGTTGTGACAATGGTGATTTCAATATTGTTTGTTTAAATCTATCAAAAAAGTAGAGAACTTTCCAGACTATGAGTGGCCTTGTTGCACTACATGTAAAGAGGACATAAACAGGGGTCCTTTATGGTATAGCCGTCCCTGCACATTCCTGATTCATTCCTGATTCATTTAGGCTCCATTCCAGCCATTATTATGAGCCGTCCTCCCATCTGCAGCCTCCACTGGTTCATATGCCCGGCCTATCTGGGGGGGGGGGGGGGGGGGGGGGTTGCTCATGCAACCCCAAAAAGTATATATATGTACAGTACCAGTCAAAAGGTTTGGACACACCTACTCATTCAAGGGTTTTTCTTTCTTTTTTTAAACTATGTTCTACATTGTAGAATAATAGTGAAGACATCAAAACTATGAAATAACACACATGGAATCATGTAGTAACCAAAGATAGTGTTAAACAAATCAAAATTTTATATTCTTCAAAGTAGCTACTCTTTGCATTGATGACAGCTTTGCACACTATTGGCACTCTCTCAACCAGCTTCATGAGGTAGTCACCTGGAATTATTTTAATTAACAGGTGTGCCTTCTTAAAAGTTGATTTGTGGAATTTCTTTCCTTCTTAATGCGTTTGAGCCAATCAGTTGTGTTGTGACAAGGTAGAAGATAACCCTATTTGGTAAAAGACCAAGTCCATATTATGGCAAGAACAGCTCAAATAAGCAAAGAGCAATGACAGTCCATCATTACTTTAAGACATGAAGGTCAGTCAATCTGGAAAATTTCAAGAATTTGGAACATTTCTTCAAGTGCAGTCACAAAAACCATCAAGCGCTGTGATGAAACAGGCTCTCATGAGGACCGCCACAGGAAAGTAAGACCCAGAGTTACCTCTGATGCAGAGGATAAGTTCATTAGAGTTTACCAGCCTCAGAAATTGCAGCCCAAATAAATGCTTCACAGAGGTCAAGTAACAGACACATCTCAACATCAACTGTTCAGAGGAGACTGCGTGAATCAGGCCTTAATGGTCAAAAAAACACTACTAAAGGACATCAATAATAAGAAGAGACTTGGTTGGGCCAAGAAACATGAGCAATGGACTTTAGACATGGAAATCTGTCCTTTGGTCTGATGAGTCCAAATTTGAGATTTTTGGTTCCAACCGCCGTATCTTTGTGAGACGCAGAGTCGATGAACAGATTATCTCTGCATGAGTGGTTCCCACCGTGAAGCATGGAGGAGGAGGTGTGATGGTGTGGGGGTGCTTTGCTGGTGACACTGTCTGATCTATTTAGAATTCAAGGCACACTTAACCAGCAAGGCCATCACAGCATTCTGCAGTGATACGCCATCCCATCTGGTTTGCGCTGGGACTATCATTTGTTTTTCAACAGGACAATGACCCAAAACAACTCCAGGCTGTGTAAGGGCTATTTGATCAAGAAGGAGAGTGATGGAGTGCTGCATCAGATGACCTGGCCTCCACAATCACCCGACCTCAACTCAATTGAGATGGTTTGGAATGAGTTGGACAGCATAGTGAAGTACTCAGTATACGTGGGAACGCCTTCAAAACTGTTGGAAAAGCATTCCAGGTGAAGCTGGTTGAGAGAATGCGAAGAGTGCAAAGCTGACATCAAGGCAAAGGGTGGCTACTTTGTAGAATCTAAAATATAACATATATTTTGATTTAAAACTTTTTGGGTTACTTATTTCATAGTTTTGATGTCTTCATTATTATTCTACAATGTAGAAAATAGTAAAAAATAAAGAAAAACACTTGAATGAGTAGGTGTTCTAGAACCCTTGAATGAGTAGGTGTTCTAGAACCCTTGAATGAGTAGGTGTTCTAGAACCCTTGAATGAGTAGGTGTTCTAGAACCCTTGAATGAGTAGGTGTTCTAGAACCCTTGAATGAGTAGGTGTGTCCAAACCTTTTGACTGGTACTGTATATAAATAAATGAATGAATAAATAAATAAATATAGCCTAGGCTCCTTGTGAAGTCTTCATGAAGCTCAATGTCTTTGAACATAAAAGAGGGTACATTTGCATCCTCATTACATGATTAGCATCAATAGTTTATAACCGTTTTATGTGTGTTATACATAAATGTCAATATTGTCCAGTGGTCTCAACAGTAGGTTACCAGATCACTTATAGGAGAGAGAAGACTTGTTTGAAAGGCATTTTTTTGTGTGTAGATAAATAATATAATTTTGCCACTGCACTGACTGTTATTCCCAAAGCTGTTCTCATAACAAAGCTTATGAACAAGGACACCATTGCAAAAAAAGCGATTCCAAATGGAACCTTCTTCTCCTTCTCAGTTCCAATAAAGAACGCGGGATGGGTCTGGCACGCGTCTGAGAATTTGACCAATGTTTTCAAAAGCGCAGATGGACCAGATGTTTTGCACATGTCCTAGATGCGGCCTGGCGGCGCCCCGGCGCTTTGATCCGTGGCGGCAGGTCCACGACACCGACATGTAAAATACCGCAAGAGATGGGAATTACAATATTAAAAAAAGGAAACTGGTCAGAGAGCTCAAGCTAAATCTCTTTTAAAATCAATCATCTACTGCTACCGCGCGCTTAGGCTTCTTTTTAAACCTCAAAATTGCGAGGTTGTTTGATCAGAATTGGGCCTTTGATGTTGGGAAAGCGTGAGAAACAATAGTTCAGAAGAAATGTGGACTAGTTTTTGAATGAAGGTTTTAAGTGTGGGGGATAGTCAGTGGCTCTTGTCAAGTTTATTGATCTTTACCGAGACAATCATTTCAAAGACATTCTTCATTTGAAGTTCGTTTTTTAAATGCATAATGTGGTTAATCAATGCATACTAAACATTGGCTATTAACCTATCCATTCAAAATAATAAGAAAAACAACCTTTATCATTCTTTTCTAAAAACAAAATGAATTGCAGCCTTATCGCCATATAGAATTGCGCACTAGTCACCGCATTGCGCACTGGCTACAATTACGCGCATGTTCTCAGATCAATAGCCTTTGATAAAGCCTATCGATGACCACTAAAAGTATTACAATAGATGGAATCAAATACACACATTTTCCTCTTTTCAAATGAAAGTAGGCCTATAGACTAATGTGACCCGATCACCGTCTCCTACCTGTTCAGTAGCTTGCCAGGTGAAGTTGACGTTCTGGATATTGACAGGTATCGCAGGCATCCTCTGCTGGGCCTTTCTGAAGTCCGTTGTGAATGGAGCCATCTTTCCCTCTGACACGATCAAGATATCCTCCTCAAAACCTGCACAATAACACACACTGGCATTTCAACAAGAGCATTTAAAAACACATGCGAAAGCGCATGGGGGTGTCTACAAAGTTTAACTCAGTCCAATATAATAGGGGTCACAGTGTATGTAACTCAACCCTTTAACCTTTAAAGTTACAATACATATTTTCTATTTAATAAGCTAATTCAAGTGACACTGTAACATTGGATTAATTGAAAAATAAACGCTACTTACCAATTAGGATTCTGGCTTGGTTGGCATCAATCCACATGTACAAACTTCCCTGCTGCTCCTGCGCAGCTTTGGACATCAAACCACCCAAAAGTAGAAGAAAGCACGTTTTGATGGGGGACAGAAGAACAGAGGCTGTCTCGGTAGCCATCCTGAGTTGCAAGCCTCTCAAATCTAACCCTTTAAATTGTAAATGTATCTCCGTTCGGCTCTCCTCGTAGTTAAATTGTGTGTCTGTGTATGCAGAGTTTGCCACTGTACTCAAGTCTGGTATGCCGTGAGTGAGCCTCTTTCATTGACAGTGAGACGCCTGCGCTACGTCGCAAGCTACTTGTACACAGCGGGCGCTGCAGGGAGGGTATGCGGCCACACGGTGGCGCAGTGGGACATGGGAAGTAAAGAGTTGGTGCACATTTAGTTAGGCTATGCCTGCCTGTTGATTAATGCGATAGGAAGTAAATGGCGTAACATGTTGACAAACAACTGGCACTATAAATACTTATTTATTGGTCTGAGTAGGGGTCTAATCTTTCCCTGATTTATTTTTTTCATTTAATTTTTACCCACACATCCGTTTTTCTGACGAATTCCAGTAAAAAAAACAACATAACAATCATTATAAATTATAGCCTACAAAATATTAACATGGTGATGAGAATTGCATGATGTAGCTAGCGGACCTATTCTCATGAAACAAAAATGTGTTTGTTGCATTGACTCAATTCAAGCCTCCAAAATAGGAAGAGGAAACGGGTGGAGGGACGAGGGATGGGGACGGGAGGGGGGGGGGGGGGGGGGGGGGGGGCTTCAAGACAAATCATCTCCCTGTGTGGTCTTTGTCTTATAAGGCCCATAAACTCTCCAAGATAAACACTTCAGATTGTGGTATGTCACCTGGGGCCCATATTCTACAGGATGGTAATACTGAGCTGTTCGAGTGGAAACGGGCGAGAAATGCAGAAATGCCAGACGTGTTATTTTATTGCATTCCAACAGAGTTTTGTCAATGACAATTGGTGTTATTCATGATTAAATATTTCAAATCAATATCACTAGATTACGGAAGAGGCTACACTGAGTATAAAATGTGTTTTTTTTTTCATTCTTAATTAATTAATTAATGACTTCCCTAGTTAAATGAAGGTTACATTTAAAAAAATATATATATATATATTTTTCCATAAAAAAACTCCTAAAATATAATTTTTCAAACCAGTAGACCTATAACCTGTATTAATCATGAAATTCTTATTTGTGAACTTCCAATGAATGTAGACTGCCTTTCCTTACAACCCTATTCCACACATAATCATACCCTCATCTGGTCTAAAGGTGACATGACATGCCTACAGTATGTGAGGTGACAAGACAGTCTCATACAGTATGTGAGGTGACAAGACAGTCTCATACAGTATGTGAGGTGACAAGACAGTCTCATACAGTATGTGAGGTGACAAGACAGTCTCATACAGTATGTGAGGTGACAAGACAGTCTCATACAGTATGTGAGGTGACAAGACAGTCTCATACAGTATGTATACAGTATGTGAGGTGACAAGACAGTCTCATACAGTATGTGAGGTGACAAGACAGTCTCATACAGTATGTGAGGTGACAAGACAGTCTCATACAGTATGTGAGGTGACAAGACAGTCTCATACAGTATGTGAGGTGACAAGACAGTCTCATACAGTATGTGAGGTGACAAGACAGTCTCATACAGTATGTGAGGTGACAAGACAGTCTCATACAGTATGTGAGGTGACAAGACAGTCTCATACAGTATGTGAGGTGACAAGACAGTCTCATACAGTATGTGAGGTGACAAGACAGTCTCATACAGTATGTGAGGTGACAAGACAGTCTCATACAGTATGTGAGGTGACAAGACAGTCTCATACAGTATGTGAGGTGACAAGACAGTCTCATACAGTATGTGAGGTGACAAGACAGTCTCATACAGTATGTGAGGTGACAAGACAGTCTCATACAGTATGTGAGGTGACAAGACAGTCTCATACAGTATGTATGCACACATTATATATAGAGTTTTTCTACTGTATTATTGACTGTATGTTTTGTTTTATTCCATGTGTAACTCTGTGTTGTTGTTCGTGTCGCACTGCTATGCTTTATCTTGGCCAGGTCGCAGTTGTAAATGAGAACTTGTTCTCAGCTAGCCTACCTGGTTAAATAAAATGTGAAATACAAAAATAAATAAATACAAATGTACTAGGCCTTTTACCACATCGTTAGGTGGTTTATGCAAAAACAGTCTACAGTACTCACAATACACAATAAATAATAGGCTATAGATTCCTATAGACTATTACAGGAATTATGCGCCGTTGGAGCTCGGGCGCTTAAGTATTTCACTGTACACTGAAACTACATCTGCGACCCTGAGTACGTGACTAAACAAACATCGCATCTACAGTAGCGAGATGCGGAAAATCACCAACCATGTATTTGATTGGATCAACCTTTAGCCTCCAATACGATGTAAACCTCCAAAATCAATAAAACAATGTGTTTATAAAAACGACCCATTTTACAACTCTGTCAGACACTAGATATAACCTACTATTTTATACGTGACTGTTCTTATAGCAGGTCATTGAGACGCCTGCCCCCTGCCTGTAGACAGCTGACTGACTCAGGATACGGTTTTATTTTGATTTTTTTTACTATTAGTTCGTCACTTCCGTTACAGCTTTGAGTTTTTTTTCCCCCCCCTCCGAGTAAAGATGGCGACGGCGCAGCTAACGGACGATGAGCTTTTCTCTGAGTTAAAGAGCTTTGGATTCACTCCAGGCCCGGTCTCCGAGAATACGAGACCGGTTTATTTGAAAAAACTAAAGAAACTACGTGAGGAACAACAACAGAAAGGAGGAACCAGAGCGGGGAAAAACCGAAACAGCGGCAGTATCAACAACAACAGTAGTAGCGGTGGTAACGGCAGCTACACAGCGGCGGGAGCTTCGGGATGCGGAGCCAGGCCAGCTAGCCGTGACGTCACGCCCCGGAGCCCCGGTGGTCGACCGGTCCTGAACGAAAAGCGAACTGGTGGAGCGGGGAAGTTCGTATTGGGTTTTAGTTCGGACGAATCGGACGTAGAGGACCCGAAGAAAAAACGAGGAGCGAACCACAGCGGTAGGAGAGACCGAGGTTCCGCGTATCAACAACAACCGATCAGGCCTACAACGGGAGCTGCTACCGCCACTCGGAAGAGCCTGGGAGTCGCTGTGAGTACCAGCAGTAACAACTCCTCTCCCGCCGGGCTGCTGGAGGGGAGGAGAAGCGGACCCGGTTCTCTCAGTTGGGTGGACCGGGGAAAATCGAGCCTCGAGGTCTCGCGGGCCGCGGAAGTGAAGTGTTACGACGAAGAGCCCGAAGAAGACGACGATTTTCAAGGGGAGACGGAGAGAGACAGTCGGTCTCTGAATGGGAACAGGGCGTCTTACTCACTGAACGCCAGTAGTAAGAAAGTCGGTGATTACTCAGATTCGGAGGAAGAGGAAGAAGGGGGGATAATATCTGGGCAGGACCGTCAACGAGACCGGCGCTTACAGCAACACTACTCCAGACGGAGTCACTCCTCCAAGCCGTCGCCCTACAGAAGTGCCAGGGGGTCAGAGAGCGGACAGGAAACGACTGGCGGCATGGCAATCAGGCTAAACGACACGCCTGGCGCTAGTAGGAGTCGACTAGACATGATGGGAGGCCGGGGGGAGGAGGAAGAGGAGGAGGAAGAGGGAAAGAAACGAGGCCCCGGCGAATCGTCCCTGAGCGGGAGCTTGCTGCGACGCCATTGCCCCAGGGGGACCATCTACGTGTCGGCTTTGATGGGGGAGAGCGACCGCGGCAGCCCCGGGGAAAGCAGCGGCAACAATTCCCCGTCCTCCGCCTACAACAAAAACCACATCGACAGCGGGGATGGCGCCACCAGCAGCAGCAGCAGCCGATTCAGCATCGGCCTGAGACCGCGATTCTCCAACTACAACAGTCTATCCGCTACTTACCGACCCAACCATTCAAATCATAGCGGTCCCAACCATGCCTACAGCCAGTCGAGTCTCAAGCAGAAGCACACGGTACCGGAGGATGAGCTGCTCCAGCAATTCAAGCGGGAGGAGGTTGGGTCGTCCACCGGTGGTTGGGGGTTCAGTGCCCACTACCTGTCCATGTTCTTGCTCATGGCCGCCTGCCTGTTCTTCCTCCTGCTCGGCCTCATGTATCTCCGGATGAGGGGGTCTGGAGCCTCTGAGGTCGATGTTGTCGGTAAGTATCCAGCCCAGTAAACTGTAACTTCCTAAACATAGCTAGCTAGTAGTGTTTTGTCTCTCAATCCAATCCATCATTTTGTGGTTAGGTTTACTGTTCAATTGTAGCATTATTTAAAGCTTCAGTTTGCTTCCAAATTGCAGTATAATATCAATATTTAAAACGGATTGATAACCAGCCCAGGTATTTTGTGATATTAGTGACTGACTTCTAGATACTGCTTTATACATAGGATTATTAGTGACTGACTGTCTAGATACTGCTTCATACATAGGATTATTAGTGACTGACTGTCTAGATACTGCTTCATACATAGGATTATTAGTGACTGGCTGGCTAGATACTGCTTTACACATAGGATTATTAGTGACTGGCTGTCTAGATACTGCTTTATACATAGGATTATTAGTGACTGGCTGTCTAGATACTGCTTTACACAGGATTATTAGTGACTTAGATACTGCTTTATACATAGGATTATTAGTGACTGACTGTCTAGATACTGCTTTATACATAGGGTTATTAGTGACTGGCTGTCTAGATACTGCTTTATACTCGGGTTATTAGTGACTGGCTGTCTAGATACTGCTTTATACATCGGATTATTAGTGACTGACTGTCTAGATACTGCTTCATACATAGGGTTATTAGTGACTGGCTGTCTAGATACTGCTTTAGGATATTAGTGACTGGCTGTCTAGATACTGCTTTACACATAGGATTATTAGTGACTGGCTGTCTAGATACTGCTTTATACATAGGATTATTAGTGACTGGCTGTCTAGATACTGCTTCATACATAGGATTATTAGTGACTGGCTGTCTAGATACTGCTTTATACATAGGATTATTAGTGACTGGCTGTCTAGATACTGCTTCATACATAGGATTATTAGTGACTGGCTGTCTAGATACTGCTTTACACATAGGATTATTAGTGACTGGCTGTCTAGATACTGCTTCATACATAGGATTATTAGTGACTGGCTGTCTAGATACTGCTTTACACATAGGATTATTAGTGACTGACTGTCTAGATACTGCTTTATACATAGGGTTATTAGTGACTGGCTGTCTAGATACTGCTTTACACATAGGATTATTAGTGACTGGCTGTCTAGATACTGCTTTACACATAGGATTATTAGTGACTTTCTAGATACTGCTTTATACATAGGATTATTAGTGACTGGCTGTCTAGATACTGCTTTACACAGGATTATTAGTGACTGACTGTCTAGTGGATTATTAGTGACAGATACTGCTTTATACATAGGGTTATTAGTGACTGGCTGTCTAGACACATAGGATTATGGCATTGTAATATGAAAACAATCTAACAGAAGTTTTTAATTGCTACTCACATATTTTGAAATTGCTACATTTTTAATTCAGCGAGGAGACAATAAGAAGATATGTAAAAACATAGACACTCCAGAAATGATTTCCCAAAGATAACAAACACTACAGTACATTATGTGTTTGTTTGTTTGTTGTTGTATTCTGCACAGAGTCACTCGTTGTCTGACATCAAAATCAGTTATTTGCCTCTTAGCAGAAAATCGCTGCAGGGAACCTAAACGTTTAGGCCTAAAAAAAACAATGATTTCACAGGACTCGTTTGGTGTGTAAAGAAGTGGGCTTAGCAGTTGTTGTGTCGCCCCCCCCCCCCCCCCCCCCCCCCCCCCTTAGCCATTCACACCTTCAGAGACAGGAAGTCCTACATCATCACTCTACATAGAGGGACTCTTCTTCTTTATGGAGGGCACAGCAGACATTTTATCATGTCAGCATAGACAGCTACCTCCATCTGTCAGCATAGACAGCTACCTCCATCTGTCAGCATAGACAGCTACCTCCATCTGTCAGCATAGACAGCTACCTCCATCTGTCAGCATAGACAGCTACCTCCATCTGTCAGCATAGACAGCTACCTCCATCTGTCAGCATAGACAGCTACCTCCATCTGTCAGCATAGACAGCTACCTCCATCTGTCAGCATAGACAGCTACCTCCATCTGTCAGCATAGACAGCTACCTCCATCTGTCAGCATAGACAGCTACCTCCATCTGTCAGCATAGACAGCTACCTCCATCTGTCAGCATAGACAGCTACCTCCATCTGTCAGCATAGACAGCTACCTCCATCTGTCAGCATAGACAGCTACCTCCATCTGTCAGCATAGACAGCTACCTCCATCTGTCAGCATAGACAGCTACCTCCATCTGTCAGCATAGACAGCTACCTCCATCTGTCAGCATAGACAGCTACCTCCATCTGTCAGCATAGACAGCTACCTCCATCTGTCAGCATAGACAGCTACCTCCATCTGTCAGCATAGACAGCTACCTCCATCTGTCAGCATAGACAGCAACCTCCATCTGTCAGCATAGACAGCTACCTCCATCTGTCAGCATAGACAGCTACCTCCATCCGTCAGCATAGACAGCTACCTCCATCTGTCAGCATAGACAGCTACCTCCATCCGTTGGCTTCCGTAGCGAACTATCGGCCTACTAGCCCGTTCAACCCCACTGTGTGTGTTTCAGAGTATGCTCATAGAAATTACTCAATTAAAGCCTTTTAATACAGATACTGTAGTATTTACAGTGAGCTATTAAACCTATAGACCTAAGCAAATGACTAGCATTAGCCAAATCAGCAGGTAAGATGCCTATGCCTGTCTGGACACTGCAGCCACACTCTTATGCTACCTCACAACTGCACCAGTGAGTGAGTGCTGTCAAAGCCACAAAACACATGAAATATTCAATGATCCCATTCAGCAACATTTTACAGTGCAGTTAGTTTCTCAGTACATGCATATATATGTACCCCCCAACCATTGTGTATTTTAGACAAATTCGTGCCTACAGGTTTTCATTCATTATAATTCAACCTTTCACTACCAGCTCTCTGTATAGGATGCATTTCATGTGGGGAGGGCAAGTGAGGAAGTGTTGAATAATTGGCGGTGTCTGAGACAGACAGTGGTGGTGTTAGGTCACAGCAGAGACTGGGGTAGGCCGGGGGGGGAGAGGAGACTGGGGCAGGCCGGGGGGGAGAGGAGACTGGGGCAGGCCGGGGGGGGAGAGGAGACTGGGGCAGGCCGGGGGGGGAGAGGAGACTGGGGCAGGCCGGGGGGGGGAGGAGACTGGGGCAGGCCGGGGGGGAGAGAGACTGGGGCAGGCCGGGGGGGAGAAGAGACTGGGGCAGGCCGGGGGGGAGAAGAGACTGGGGCAGACCGGGTGGGGAGAAGAGACCGGAGACTGGGGCAGGCCGGGGGGGAGAGGGAATCGGGTGCCAGCGGCAGGTAGCCTAGCGGTTAAGAGCATTGGGCCAGTAAGCGAAAGGTCGCTGGTTCGAATTCCCAAGCCAACTAGGTGGAAAAATCTGTCTGTGCCCTTGAGCAAGTCATTTAACCCTAATTGCTCCTGTAAGTCTCTCTGGATAAATCAGAAATGCCTCACTACTGTAAGTCTAAATGACTCACTACTGTAAGTCTCTCTGGATAAGAGAGTCCTGTTAAATGACTCACTACTGTAAGTCTCTCTGGATAAGAGAGTCTGCTCACTACTGTAAGTCTCTCTGGAAATCTGTTAAATGACTCACTACTGTAAGTCTCTCTGGATAAGAGAATCAGCTAAATGACTCACTACTGTAAGTCTCTCTGGATAAGAGAATCAGCTAAATGACTCACTACTGTAAGTCTCTCTGGATAAGAGCGTCTGTTAAATGACTCAAATGTTTGTAAAAATGTACATTTGAGATGCAGATGAGGAGCAGAGCAGGAAGTACAGAGTGACCAGTGAGTTCCCCTGTCTAGGACACACACACCCCAACCACACTTACTGCTCTGTTAGTAGGTGCAGCAGGCGGTAGACACTAGCTAGGTTCCTCCAGCTCCCACTGTCCCTGTTGGATTAGACACTAGCTAGGTTCCTCCAGCTCCCACTGTCCCTGTTGGATTAGACACTAGCTAGGTTCCTCCAGCTCCCTCTGTCCCTGTTGGATTAGACACTAGCTAGGTTCCTCCAGCTCCCACTGTCCCTGTTGGATTAGACACTAGCTAGGTTCCTCCAGCTCCCTCTGTCCCTGTTGGATTAGACACTAGCTAGGTTCCTCCAGCTCCTGTCCCTGTTGGATTAGACACTAGCTAGGTTGTTCCAGCTCCCTCTGGTCCTGTTGGATTAGACACTAGCTAGGTTGCTCCTGTCCCTGTTGGATTTAGACACTGTCCCTGTTGGATGAGACACTAGCTAGGTTCCAGCTCCCTCTGTCCCTGTTGGATTAGACACTAGCTCCAGCTTCCTGTTGGATTAGACACTAGCTAGGTTGCTCCAGCTCCCTCTGTCCCTGTTGGATTAGACACTAGCTAGGTTCCTCCAGCTCCTGTCCCTGTTGGATTAGACACTAGCTTTGGATTAGACACTAGCTAGGTTGTTCCAGCTCCCTCTGTCCCTGTTGGATTAGACACTAGCTAGGTTGTTCCAGCTCCCTCTGTTCCTGTTGGATTAGACACTAGCTAGGTTGCTCCAGCTCCCTCTGTCCTGTTGGATTAGACACTAGCTAGGTTGCTCCAGCTCCCTCTGGTCCTGTTGGATTAGACACTAGCTAGGTTGCTCCAGCTCCCTCTGGTCCTGTTGGATTAGACACTAGCTAGGTTCCTCCAGCTCCCTCTGTCCCTGTTGGATTAGACACTAGCTAGGTTCCTCCAGCTCCCTCTGGTCCTGTTGGATTAGACACTAGCTAGGTTGCTCCAGCTCCTGTCCCTGTTGGATTAGACACTAGCTAGGTTCCTCCAGCTCCCTCTGGTCCTGTTGGATTAGACACTAGCTAGGTTGCTCCAGCTCCTGTTCCTGTTGGATTAGACACTAGCTAGGTTGCTCCAGCTCCTGTCCCTGTTGGATTAGACACTAGCTAGGTTGTTCCAGCTCCCTCTGGTCCTGTTGGATTAGACACTAGCTAGGTTCCTCCAGCTCCCTCTCCTGTCCTGTTGGATTAGACACTATCTAGTTGTTGGATTAGACACTAGCTAGGTTCCTCCAGCTCCCTCTGTCCCTGTTGGATTAGACACTAGCTAGGTTCCTCCAGCTCCCTCTGTCCCTGTTGGATGAGACACTAGCTAGGTTCCTCCATCTCCTGTACCTGTTGGATGAGACACTAGCTAGGTTCCTCCAGCTCCTTCTGTCTGGTCCTGTTGGATTTAGACATTAGCTAGGTTCCTCCAGCTCCCTCTGTCCCTGTTGGATTAGACACTAGCTAGGTTCCTCCAGCTCCTGTCCCTGTCAGATGAGACACTAGCTAGGTTCCTCCAGCTCCTGTACCTGTTGGATGAGACACTAGCTAGGCTGATAAATAGAAGCTCTTCACTTCGGCAGACCGGATCAGGCTGCTGCTGGTAGTTGGCTGATGACTGTATTGTAAAGCCATGCAAATCATCCACAGAGTGAAGGGCACTGCCCAGCAAATAGATATAAAAACAATGCACATTGCGAAATGGTGTTTGAACTGCAGACGCCCAGAGCTCTCAGTTGACCCCATTTGAAATGAAATGGGTCGAACTCATGCATGAATCATATGAATTTGGTATGAGTCATATAGGGCCCTGTTCTCCAAGTAGTGCGCTACGGTAGGGAATAGAGGGCCGTTATGGACAGACCCCATTGGCTACCGTCTGTAACGTTGTTAATGTGTTAATCGTAGCCGGTATTAATGTAACACCCACTACTTTAATGAATGTTTTAAGATAATAGGTCTGTGTGCTGTGTGTGTGTGTGTGTGTACAGTGTGTGTGTGTGTGTGTGTGTGTGTGTGTGTGTGTGTGTGTGTGTGTGTGTGTGTGTGTGTGTGTGTGTACACAATGCTCACACTCACTAGCTCACCACAGCCCTGCTAATGTTGGTCTGCATTCAGCCTCGTGTTCAGACAGTGACTCACGTGTGACACAACCGTCTGCTCTCTCCTCAACCTTCACTGTGATGTCTGCTCTTCTCTCTCCTCAACCCTCACTGTGACCGTCTTCTCTCTCTCCTCAACCCTCGCTGTGATCGTCTTCTCTCTCTCCTCAATCCTCACTGTGATGTCTGCTCTTCTCTCTCCTCAACCCTCACTGTTGACCGTCTGCTCTTCTCTCTCCTCAACCCTCACTGTTGACCTTCTGCTCTTCTCTCTCCTCAACCTCACTGTTGACTGTCTGCCCTTCTCTCTCCTCAACCCTCACTGTGATGTCTGCTCTTCTCTCACCTCAACCCTCACTGTTGACCGTCTGCTCTTCTCTCTCCTCAACCCTCACTGTTGACCGTCTGCTCTTCTCTCTCCTCAACCCTCACTGTTGACCTTCTGCCCTTCTCTCTCCTCAACCCTCACTGTTGACCGTCTGCCCTTCTCTCTCCTCAACCCTCACTGTGATGTCTGCTCTTCTCTCTCCTCAACCCTCACTGTTGACCGTCTGCCCTTCTCTCTCCTCAACCCTCACTGTGATGTCTGCTCTTCTCTCTCCTCAACCCTCACTGTTGACCTTCTGCCCTTCTCTCTCCTCAACCCTCACTGTTGACCGTCTGCCCTTCTCTCTCCTCAACCCTCACTGTGATGTCTGCTCTTCTCTCTCCTCAACCCTCACTGTTGACCGTCTGCTCTTCTCTCTCCTCAACCCTCACTGTTGACCGTCTGCCCTTCTCTCTCCTCAACCCTCACTGTTGACCGTCTGCCCTTCTCTCTCCTCAACCCTCACTGTGATGTCTGCTCTTCTCTCTCCTCAACCCTCACTGTTGACCGTCTGCCCTTCTCTCTCCTCAAACCTCACTGTGATGTCTGCTCTTCTCTCTCTCCTCAACCCTCACTGTGATGTCTCCTCTTCTCGCTCCTCAACCCTCACTGTGATGTCTCCTCTTCTCTCGCTCCTCAACCCTCGCTGTTGACTGTCTGCTCCTATCTCTCCTCAATCCTCACTGTTGACCGTCTGCTCTCCACTCTTCTCTCTCCTCAACTCTCGCTGCGATGGTCTGCTCTTCTCTCTCTCCTCAACCCTCACTGTTGACCGTCTGCACTTCTCTCTCTCCCCAGCCCTCACTGTTGACCGTCTGCTCTTCCCTCTCCTCAATCCTCACTGTTGACCGTCTGCTCTTCACTCTCCTCAACCCTCACTGTTGACCGTCTGCCCTTCTCTCTCCTCAACCCTCACTGTGTTTCAAATGTTGGATGAAAGGGGCGTGGTTGGATGAAAAGGGCGTGGTTGGATGAAAGGGGCGTGGTTGGATGAAAGGGGCGTGGTTGGATGAAAGGGGCGTGGTTGGATGATAATGTCTGTATTTTTGTTCTTTCCTCAGTTAAGAACCACCCGTTTGGCAGCGAGTTTGACAGTTCTTATGTAAGTATATTTTCTTATAATTTTGGCCCTAGTCTAAAGGCCGAGTTTGTGTCGCAGTCTAGCAATCAGGACCGAACATCTGCAGACCGCCCACTGCATTCTGGGCCCTTACAAAACGGTGCCCCCTCCCACTACACGGTCGCCCCCTCCCACTACACGCCTCCCACTACACAGCCCCCCCCCCCCCCCCTCCTACTACACGGTCCCCCCCTCCTACTACACAGTCCCCCCCTCGCACTACACGGTCCCCCCCTCGCACTACACGGTCCCCCCCTCGCACTACACGATCCCCTTATCCCACTGCACGATCCCCCCCCCTCCCACTACACGGCCCCCCCTCCCACTACACGGTCCCCCCCCTCCCACTACACGGTCCCCCCCCTCCCACTACACGGTCCCCCCCCTCCCACTACACGGTCCCTCCCACTACACGGCCCCCTCCCACTACACGGTCCCCCCCCTCCCACTACACGGTCCCCCCCTCCCACTGCACGATACCCCCCTCCCACTGCACGATACCCCCCTCCCACTACACGGCCCCCCCCTCCCACTACACGGTCCCCCCCCTCCCACTACTACACGGTCCCCCCCCTCCCACTACACGGCGCTCCCTCCCATTACACGGTCCCCCCCTCCCACTACACGGTGCTCCCTCCCATTACACGGCCCCCCTCTCCCACTACACGGCCCCCCCTCCCACTACACGGTCCCCCCCCCTCCCACTACACGGCACTCCCTCCCATTACACGGTCCCCCTCCTCCCACTACACGGTCCACCCCACCTCCCACTACACGGCCCCCCCCCCTCCCACTACACTGGCACACACTGTCCTTCCCCCCTGCCTGCGGGAGCATTGCTTTCCCCTAGTTATTTTAACCTTACGGCGAGGGTAATCACTACCCGGTAGGGCCACGCAAGAGTCGGACTGGCGACACTAGCTAGCGACTCCCCAACCCGTTAAAGAGTCGGGTTGGCGACACTAGCTAGCGACTCCCCAACCCGTTAAAGAGTCGGGCTGGCGACACTAGCTAGCGACTCCCCAACCCGTTAAAGAGTCGGGCTGGCGACACTAGCTAGCGACTCCCCAACCCGTTAAAGAGTCGGGCTGGCGACACCAGCTAGCGACTCCCCAACCCGTTAAAGAGTCGGGCTGGCGACACCAGCTAGCGACTCCCCAACCCGTTAAAGAGTCGGGCTGGCGACACCAGCTAGCGACTCCCCAACCCGTTAAAGAGTCGGGCTGGCGACACTAGCTAGCGACTCCCCAACCCGTTAAAGTTGAAAGAAACCGCACACAGCTCATACGTAAAGCTTATTAAAGATCAGTGATATTATCAAGAGCTGTGTCCTGTTTCCTTATTCCGTCATCTTGTTCAACTGTTACCAGGCACCTGCAAAAAAAAGATTGCTCAGATGTGCGAGTGCCTCTTTTTGTTGTTGAATTTCCAACCCATAAAAGTAAACAGAACTGTGGGAAAGCGGTGCTCGGCTGGCTGGGGTCGAAGGACCCTGTGTTCCCGGTGCCCCCCTAGCCTAGCTCGTTAGCAGCCTCCTTCTGTGTTTTCTCTTTTTCGGTCGGTTTGCATCTAATGTTGGTGCATTAGCGCCACCTGCTGTGCTGGAGTGTGGGCCAGAGGCGGAGCTAGTAGCCTCAGCGTTTTAATAAGTGAGGCGTAGTGGGGTGTGTCGTGTAGTAACTGCGGTCTGCAGGGAGACATTATCGATTTGGTTTTGGCGTTTGGCGTGGAAGAAGAGGTCTCGTCCACCAGCCACGTTGGCAGGTGGGTCAGGACTTCACAGTGCAAACAATATAAATAGTCAAATATGTCATTTTATTGGTAAATAAAGCTGCAGTAGCACTCGGGTCAAATTGACTTGAAAGTCAGACTTTTGTTCTCGTATTTCTTGTCTGTTTTTCCATTTTTATTTTGTTTCCAAGCTTAGGTTGTTTTTTTCTATGTTTTGAGTTTCAAGACGGCGGCTGCTCGTCAGACTCTCTGTCTCCCTGGCAACAAACACGAGGTTACCGCGGTAACCTCACACCCTTTAAAAAGGGGCAGGTTACATCATATTTTAGTAAAGTCACAAAATATTTCATGAAATTAAGCAACACTCTGATTAGTAATATATATATATATATATTTTTAATGAACTTTAAAGCTTACCCGGGGTTTTTTTTTTTTGTGTAATTTTGGCGGAAAATCTGAGTGGCTGGTAGATATATATATTTTAATGAACTTTAAAGCTTACCTGGGGTTTTTTTGTGTAATTTTGGCTGGTAGATATATATATTTTTAATCTACCTGCCACAGAGACTGGTTGACCAAAACGTTTGTTTGAGGCCCTACTAGCAAATACAGTGATATTGTTTATTTGTATTTAATCAAACCTTTTTATTTAACTAGACAAGTCAGTTCAGAATACATTCTTATTTATAATGACGGCCTACCAAAAGACAACAGGCCCTCCTCCCTCCTACGAGGGGCAGGGATTATATTGTAACGTAAAGGACTGAAAGATGTATAGATTATATATAGTCGTCTACATGAAACAATATATTTTATTCTGCCACACATGAGCATTTCCCTGAAGAACATTTAATTATCTCTGGTACTTTTAAATTAATTAAATATGTGTTTTAGCTCTACATGTTGTATTGACAGACGACTGTTATACTGAAACTAAAATATTGACTTGATGTTTTCTGGATTTCAGGACAAGACGGAGAAGGACACCATTCTGAAACTCCTCCTCAACCTTCACGACCACCTGGCTCATATTGCTGGTATGTTTTAAGAAAGGATCTGAAGAGGACTGGCCTCCCCTCAGAGCCTGGTTCCTCTCTAGGTTTATAATCTCCACCTGGTACAGCCAGAAGAGGACTGGCCACCCCTCAGAGCCTGGTTCCTCTCTAGGTTTATAATCTCCACCTGCTACAGCCAGAAGAGGACTGGCCACCCCACATAGCCTGGTTCCTCTCTAGGTTTATAATCTCCACCTGGTACAGCCAGAAGACTGGCCACCCCTGGGTTCCACCTCCACCTGGTACAGCCAGCTGGCCTGGCCTTTCCTCTCTAGGTTTATAATCTCCACCTGGTACAGCCAGAAGAGGACTGGCCACCCCACATAGCCTGGTTCCTCTCTCTAGGTTTCTAATCTCCACCTGGTACAGCCAGAAGGGGACTGGCCACCCCTCAGAGCCTGGTTCCTCTCTCTAGGTTTATAATCTCCACCTGGTACAGCCAGAAGGGGACTGGCCACCCCTCAGAGCCTGGTTCCTCTCTAGGTTTCTAATCTCCACCTGGCACAGCCAGAAGAGGACTGGCCACCCCTCAAAACCTGGTTCCTCTCTCTAGGATTATAATCTCCACCTGGTACAGCCAGAAGGGGACTGGCCTCCTCTCAGAGCCCGGTTCCTCTCTAGGTTTCTAATCTCCACCTGGCACAGCCAGAAGAGGACTGGCCACCCCTCAGAGCCTGGTTCCTCTCTAGGTTTATAATCTCCACCTGCTACAGCCAGAAGAGGACTGGCCACCCCACATAGCCTGGTTCCTCTCTAGGTTTCTTCCTAATTTCTGGCCTTTCTAGGGAGTTTTTCCTAGCCACCGTGCTTCTACTCCTGCATTGCTTGCTGTTTGGGGTTTTAGGCTGGGTTTCTGTACAGCACTTTGAGACATCAGCTGATGTACGAAGGGCTTTATAAATACATATGATTGAGACTCTTCCATCCTATAGCCATGGCTGTGTGCTCTGCTTAATTAGCTAGAATGTGTTGTTTTCACCTCCGACCTCTGACCTCAGGGTGTATACACAGTGTTCAAAACTCTTTCCATGACCGACCGACCAGGTGAAAGTGATCCCTTATTAGATCCACTTCAATCTGTTCTAGATGAAAGGGAGGAGACGGGTTAAAGAAGGATCTTTAGGCTTTGAGACAGTTGAGACATGGATTGTGAATAGGCCCCCGGTTTGTGTCAAGAACTGCAACGCTGCTGTGTTTTTCCACGTTTTCCCGTGTGTATCAAGAATGATCCACCACCCAAAAGACATCCTGCCAACTTGACACAAATGTTTTATTTTATCTTTATTTAACGAGGCAAGTCAGTTTAAGAAACTAATTATTATTTTCAATGACGGCCTAGGAACAGTGGGTTAACTGGTCTAGGAACAGTGGGTTAACTGGTCTAGGAACAGTGGGTTAACTGGTCTAGGAACAGTGGGTTAACTGGTCTAGGAACAGTGGGTTCAGGGGGCAGAACCACAGATTTTTTTACCTTGTCAGCTCGGGGATTCGATCTAGCAACCTTTCAGTTACTAGTCCAACGCTCTAACCACTAGGCTACCCTGCCTCTAACCGCTAGGCCACCTGCCTCTAACCGCTAGGCTACCCTGCCTCTAACCAATAGGCCACCTGCCTCTAACCACTAGGCCACCTGCCTCTAACCGCTAGGCCACCTGCCTCTAACCACCACCTGCCTCTAACCACTAGGCTACCCTACCCTGCCTCCTAACCACTAGGCCACCTGCCTCTAACCACTAGCTACCTGCCTCTAACCGCTAGGCCACCTGCCTCTAACCACTAGGCCACCTGCCTCTAACCGCTAGGCCACCTGCCTCTAACCACTAGGCCTAGGCCACCTGCCTCTAACCACTAGGCTACCTGCCTCTAACCACTAGGCTAGGCTACCCTGCCTCTAACCGCTAGGCTACCCTGCCTCTAACCGCTAGGCTAGGCTAGGCCCTGCCTCTAACCACTAGGCTACCCTGCCTCTAACCGCTAGGCTACCTGCCTCTAACCGCTAGGCTACCCTGCCTCTAACCGCTAGGCTACCCTGCCTCTAACCGCTAGGCCACCGCTAGGCTACCCTGCCTCTAACCAATAGCCTGCCTCTACCCTGCCTCCTAACCAGGCCACCTAGGCTACCCTGCCTCTAACCAATAGGCCACCTGCCTCTAACCGCTAGGCCACCTGCCTCTAACCACTAGGCCACCTGCCTCTAACCGCTAGGCCACCTGCCTCTAACCGCTAGGCCACCTGCCTCTAACCACTAGGCTACCCTGCCTCTAACCACTAGGCTACCCTGCCTCTAACCACTAGGCTACCTGCCTCTAACCACTAGGCTACCTGCCTCTAACCACTAGGCTACCCTGCCTCTAACCACTAGGCCACCCTGCCTTTAACCACTAGGCTACCTGCCTCTAACCACTAGGCTACCTGCCTCTAACCACTAGGCTACCCTGCCTCTAACCACTAGGCCACCTGCCTCTAACCACTAGGCTACCTGTCTCTAACTACTAGGCCACCTGCCTCTAACCGCTAGGCCACCTGCCTCTAACCGCTAGGCCACCTGCCTCTAACCACTAGGCCACCTGCCTCTAACCGCTAGGCCACCTGCCTCTAACCGCTAGGCCACCTGCCTCTAACCACTAGGCAACCTGCCTCTAACCACTAGGTCACCTGCCTCTAACCGCTAGGCCACCTGTCTCTAACTACTAGGCCACCTGCCTCTAACCGCTAGGCCACCTGCCTCTAACCGCTAGGCCACCTGCCTCTAACCGCTAGGCTACCTGCCTCTAACCGCTAGGCCACCTGCCTCTAACCGCTAGGCCACCTGCCTTTAACCGCTAGGCCACCTGCCTCTAACCACTAGGCCACCTGCCTCTAACCACTAGGCCACCTGCCTCTAACCCCTAGGCCACCTGCCTCTAACCCCTAGGCCACCTGCCTCTAACCACTAGGCCACCTGCCTCTAACCACTAGGCCACCTGCCTCTAACCACTAGGCCACCTGCCTCTAACCACTAGGCCACCTGCCTCTAACCACTAGGCCACCTGCCTCTAACCACTAGGCCACCTGCCTCTAACCCCTAGGCCACCTGCCTCTAACCACTAGGCTACCTGCCTCTAACCACTAGGCTACCTGCCTCTAACCGCTAGGCTACCTGTCTCTAACCACTAGGCTACCTGCCTCTAACCACTAGGCTACCCTGCCTCTAACCACTAGGCTTCCCTGCCTCTAACAACTAGGCTACCCTGCCTCTAACCCCTAGGCTACCTGCTTCTAACCGCTAGGCCACCTGCCTCTAACCGCTAGGCCACCTGCCTCTAACCACTAGGCTACCTGCCTCTAACCGCTAGGCCACCTGCCTCTAACCGCTAGGCTACCTGCCTCTAACTGCTAGGCCACCTGCCTCTAACCGCTAGGCCACCTGCCTCTAACCACTAGGCCACCTGCCTCTAACCACTAGGCCACCTGCCTCTAACCACTAGGCTACCTGCCTCTAACCCCTAGGCCACCTGCCTCTAACCACTAGGCCACCTGCCTCTAACCACTAGGCCACCTGCCTCTAACCACTAGGCCACCTGCCTCTAACCACTAGGCCACCTGCCTCTAACCACTAGGCCACCTGCCTCTAACCCCTAGGCCACCTGCCTCTAACCCCTAGGCCACCTGCCTCTAACCACTAGGCTACCTGCCTCTAACCCCTAGGCCACCTGCCTCTAACCGCTAGGCCACCTGCCTCTAACCGCTAGGCTACCTTCCGCCTCGAGAAGCAAATATGAGAATCATTGGAGTCAACATGGGCCAGCATCCCTGTGGAACGCTTTCAACACCTTGTAGAGTCCCTGACGAATTGAGGCTGTTCTGAGGGAAAAGTGGGTGGGGTTTAACTCCATATTAGGAAGGTGTTCTTAATGTTTGGTCCACTCAGTGGGTGTTGTCTGATGACAAACACATTTGTTGTAGCTGTAATGACACAAACTGCTCAAGGATAGTTTGAAATCTTACCTCAGTGGATTACTGTTGAAATGAGGTGTCTGTCTGCCTGTCTGTCTGTCTCCGCCCGCCCGTCTGCCTGTCTGTCTTCTCCCGCCCGTCTGCCTGTCTGTCTGTCTCCTCCCGCCCGTCTGCCTGTCTGTCTGTCTCCTCCCGTCCGTCTGCCTGTCTGTCTGTCTCCTCCCGCCCGTCTGCCTGTCTGTCTCCTCCCGTCTGCGTGTCTGTCTCCTCCCGCCCATCTGCCTGTCTGTCTCCGCCCCCCCATCTGTCTGTCTGTCTGTCTCCGCCCTTCTAATAATAAGTGGTTTATCTGCAGCTCACGTTAATGTTGTCCCCATCAGGCCAACATGACTGTACCGCCCCGGAGCAGCAGCAGGCCAACAGGAGTCTGTCTCTGAAGGAAGCCTCTGACTATCTCCTGCAGCAGAATGAACAGTACCGTCACTGGGTTCTCCTCGCTCTGGAGTGGATCATACGGACAGGGGAGGACGTTGGCATACGGTAAATATGGTTTCTCTTCTAAGATTCTCTGAAGAGGAGAGCATATCGGGTCGTGGGCATTAGGACACGCGTCAGGAAACAGAAACGGGCATTTCATATCGGACACGTGGTCCCTCCCTGTTTGGGTGGTCCCTCCCTGTTTGGGTGGTCCCTCCCTGTTTGGGTGGTCCCTCCCTGTTTGAGTGGTCCCTCCCTGATTGGGTGGTCCCTCCCTGTTTGGGTGGCCCCTCCCTGTTTGAGTGGTCCCTCCCTGTTTGGGTGGTCCCTCCCTGTTTGGGTGGTCCCTCCCTGTTTGGGTGGTCCCTCCCTGTTTGGGTGGCCCCTCCCTGTTTGGGTGGCCCCTCCCTGTTTGGGTGGCCCCTCCCTGTTTGGGTGGCCCCTCCCTGTTTGGGTGGTCCCTCCCTGTTTGGGTGGTCCCTCCCTGTTTGTCTGTGTTCTTGTGTTTGGTGCCTAACCCTGTTATCAACCCCTATGATGTATTCTCATACTAATGGAACATCCTCCTCTCCCTCCTCCCCCTTCCTTTCGCTCCCCTCCTCTCTTCTCTCCCCCTTCTCTCTCTACCTCCTCCCCCTCACTCTTTTTCTCCCTCCTCCCCCTCACTCCTTCTCTCCCCCTCCTCCCTCCTCCCCCTCCTCTCTTCTCTCTCCCTCCTCTCTTCTCTTTCCCTCCCCCTTCTCTCTCCCTCCCCCCCCTTCTCTCTCCCTCCCCCTCCTCTCTTCTCTCCCCCTCTGTTCTCCCCCTCCTCTCTCTCTTCTCCCCCTCCTCTCTCTTCTCCCCCTCCTCTCTTCTCTCTCCCTCCTCTCTTCTCTCTCACTCCTTCTCCCCCTCACTCCTTCTCTCCCTCACTCCTTCTCTCCCTCCTCTCTTCTCTCCCCCTCTCCCTCCTCTCCCTCACTCCTTCTCTCCCTCCTCTCCCTCACTCCTTCTCTCCCTCCTCTTCTCTCGCCCTCCTCCCCCTCACTCCTCTCTTCCTCCTTTCTCCCCCTCCTCTCCCTCACTCCTTCTCTCCCTCTCCCTCCTCCCCCTCACTCCTTCTCTCCCTCTCCTCCCCCTCCTCTCCCAGGCTGATCGGGGATAACCCAGAGGAGGCAGTAGCGGATGTGAGTGAGGTGGCTCGTCTGGAGTCGACCCACCCCAAGATGTCCTTCTCCTGCCGCTTCAGAAGAGCCTTTTTCACTGTCATCCACAGGGTGCTGCTCATCCTAACAGGTGAGGCATGTCTTCTCTCCTCCTCTTTACAGTCATCCACAGGGTGCTGCTCATCCTAACAGGTGAGGCATGTCTTCTCTCCTCTTTACAGTCATCCACAGTGTGCTGCTCATCCTAACAGGTTAGACATGTCTTCTCTCCTCTTTACAGTCATCCACAGGGTGCTGCTCATCCTAACAGGTTAGACATCTCTTCTCTCCTCTTTACAGTCATCCACAGGGTGCTGCTCATCCTAACAGGTTAGACATGTCTTCTCTCCTCTTTACAGTCATCCACAGGGTGCTGCTCATCCTAACAGGTTAGACATGTCTTCTCTCCTCTTTACAGTCATCCACAGGGTGCTGCTCATCCTAACAGGTTAGACATGTCTTCTCTCCTCTTTACAGTCATCCACAGGGTGCTGCTCATCCTAACAGGTTAGACATGTCTTCTCTCCTCTTTACAGTCATCCACAGGGTGCTGCTCATCCTAACAGGTTAGACATGTCTTCTCTCCTCTTTACAGTCATCCACAGGGTGCTGCTCATCCTAACAGGTTAGACATGTCTTATCTCCTCTTTACAGTCATCCACAGGGTGCTGCTCATCCTAACAGGCCTCCTCCTCTTTACAGTCATCCACAGGGTGCTGCTCGTCCTAACAGGCCTCCTCCTCTTTACAGTCATCCACAGGGTGCTGCTCGTCCTAACAGGCCTCCTGTGTGAGGTGTATTCTACTATATGAAGTATCTAATCTAACCTCTCTCTCTCTAGTGATTGGTCTGGTGTGAGGTGTATTTTACTATATGAGGTATCTAATCTAACCTCTCTCTCTCTCTCTAGTGATTGGTCTGGTGTGGGCTGTATTCTACTATATGAAGTATCTAATCTAACCTCTCTCTCTCTAGTGATTGGTCTGGTGTGAGGTGTATTTTACTATATGAAGTATCTAATCTAACCTCTCTCTCTCTCTCTCTCTAGTGATTGGTCTGGTGTGAGGTGTATTCTACTATATGAAGTATCTAATCTAACCTCTCTCTCTCTCTAGTGATTGGTCTGGTGTGAGGTGTATTCTACTATATGAAGTATCTAATCTAACCTCTCTCTCTCTCTCTCTCTCTCTCTAGTGATTGGTCTGGTGTGGGGTGTATTCTACTATATGAAGTATCTAATCTAACCTATCTCTCTCTCTCTCTCTCTCTCTCTCTAGTGATTGGTCTGGTGTGAGGTGTATTCTACTATATGAAGTATCTAATCTAACCTTCTCTCTCTCTAGTGATTGGTCTGGTGTGGGGTGTATTCTACTATATGAAGTATCTAATCTAACCTCTCTCTATCTCTCTCTCTCTCTCTCTAGTGATTGGTCTGGTGTGAGGTGTATTCTACTATATGAAGTATCTAATCTAACCTTCTCTCTCTCTCTAGTGATTGGTCTGGTGTGGGGTGTATTCTACTATATGAAGTATCTAATCTAACCTCTCTCTCTAGTGATTGGTCTGGTGTGGGCTGTATTCTACTACATGAAGTATCTAATCTAACCTCTCTCTCTCTCTAGTGATTGGTCTGGTGTGAGGTGTATTCTACTATATGAAGTATCTAATCTAACCTTCTCTCTCTAGTGATTGGTCTGGTGTGAGGTGTATTCTACTATATGAAGTATCTAATCTAACCTTCTCTCTCTCTAGTGATTGGTCTGGTGTGGGGTGTATTCTACTATATGAAGTATCTAATCTAACCTCTCTCTCTCTCTTTCTCTCTCTCTCTCTCTAGTGATTGGTCTGGTGTGAGGTGTATTCTACTATATGAAGTATCTAATCTAACCTTCTCTCTCTCTCTAGTGATTGGTCTGGTGTGGGCTGTATTCTACTACATGAAGTATCTAATCTAACCTCTCTCTCTCTCTAGTGATTGGTCTGGTGTGGGCTGTATTCTACTATATGAAGTATCTAATCTAACCTTCTCTCTCTAGTGATTGGTCTGGTGTGAGGTGTATTCTACTATATGAAGTATCTAATCTAACCTCTCTCTCTCTCTCTAGTGATTGGTCTGGTGTGAGGTGTATTCTACTATATGAAGTATCTAATCTAATCTTCTCTCTCTAGTGATTGGTCTGGTGTGGGCTGTATTCTACTATATGAAGTATCTAATCTAACCTCCTCTCTCTCTCTCTCTAGTGATTGGTCTGGTGTGGGCTGTATTCTACTACATGAAGTATCGTTGGAGGAGAGAGGAAGATGAGACCAGGCAGATGTATGACATGGTGGAGAGAATCATAGGTGTTCTGAGGATCCACAACGCATCGTGTCAGGAGAACAATGACCTCCAGCCCTACCTGCCCATCCCTCACGTCAGAGATTCCCTGGTTCAGCCCCAGGACAGGTCAGTACTAACCTCCTACCTGCCTATCCCTCACGTCAGAGACTCCCTGGTCCATCCCCAGGACAGGTCAGTACGAACCTCCTACCTGCCTATCCCTCACGTCAGAGACTCCCTGGTCCAACCCCAGGACAGGTGAGTACTAACCTACCTGCCCATCCCTCACGTCAGAGACTCCCTGGTCCAACCCCAGGACAGGTGAGTACTAACCTACCTGCCCATCCCTCACGTCAGAGACTCCCTGGTCCAACCCCAGGACAGGTCAATACTAACCTCCTACCTGCCCATTCCTCACGTCAGAGACTCCCTGGTTCAACCCCAGGACAGGTCAGTACTAACCTACCTGCCCATCCCTCACGTCAGAGACTCCCTGGTCCAACCCCAGGACAGGTCAATACTAACCTCCTACCTGCCCATTCCTCACGTCAGAGACTCCCTGGTTCAGCCCCAGGACAGGTCAGTACTAACCTCCTACCTGCCCATCCCTCACGTCAGAGATTCCCTGGTCCAACCCCAGGACAGGTGAGTACTAACCTCCTACCTGCCCATCCCTCACGTCAGAGACTCCCTGGTCCAACCCCAGGGACAGGTCAGTACTAACCTCCTACCTGCCCATCCCTCACGTCAGAGACTTCCTGGTCCAACCCCAGGACAGGTGAGTACTAACCTACCTGCCCATCCCTCACGTTAGAGACTTCCTGGTCCAGCCCCAGGACAGGTGAGTACTAACCTCCTACCTGCCCATCCCTCACGTCAGAGACTCCCTGGTCCAACCCCAGGACAGGTCAGTACTAACCTCCTACCTGCCCATCCCTCACGTTAGAGACTTCCTGGTCCAGCCCCAGGACAGGTCAGTACTAACCTCCTACCTGCCTATCCCTCACGTCAGAGACTCCCTGGTCCAACCCCAGGACAGGTCAGTACTAACCTCCTACCTGCCCATCCCTCACGTCAGAGACTTCCTGGTCCAACCCCAGGACAGGTGAGTACTAACCTACCTGCCCATCCCTCACGTTAGAGACTTCCTGGTCCAGCCCCAGGACAGGTGAGTACTAACCTCCTACCTGCCCATCCCTCACGTCAGAGACTCCCTGGTCCAACCCCAGGACAGGTCAGTACTAACCTCCTACCTGCCCATCCCTCACGTCAGAGACTCCCTGGTCCAACCCCAGGTCAGTTCCAGCACTAGGGCCATATAAAATCTGCGTTGTGGAGAAGTTGGAATCCAGACATTAAAATTGAATTCAACAATATTCAACAATCTATTGAACTTTAGTAGGGAATCAACTAAATGTATGTAACTCAGTAGGGAATCAACTAAATGTATCGTTCTCAGTAGGGAATCAACTAAATGTATTGATCTCAGTAGGGAATCAACTAAATGTATTGATCTCAGTAGGGAATCAACTAAATGTATTGATCTCAGTAGGGAATCAACTAAATGTATCGTTCTCAGTAGGGAATCAACTAAATGTATCGATCTCAGTAGGGAATCAACCTGACCTTATTAGGGAATCAACTAAATGTATCGATCTCAGTAGAAAATGCATACATTTGCCCAAGTTCACCATAAGACGTGAACAAAATGCGTCAATGAGTACGTTTATGTGCACACTAATAATTCGATATTAAACTAGATTTTTACGGCAGTAGACCGAGTGTGGCAACAGTGATGTAAACACCGAACTCTGCTCATAGTAATCGGCGTAGGATAAGTTTTGATCTTATCTGTAAGCCTACACCGATTTTGAACAAAAAAAAAATTACCTACCGGTTTTCTGAGCAATCTTTCAAATGATTTGGGACATTTTAATCTGCTTTCCAGCGGTGAATTTGATCTGTGTCAGCAGCGTTTACGACGACAAGCCTCGCTCTTATGAGCGGAGTGGAGTGAGTTAAGGAACGACTGAACGTGTGCATCTCAGAAGTGGGTTTCACAGACCGACTTTGTATGTCCGAAGTACGATCGTCTTCCCCCGAAAAATAACACGGTCGCTGCGGTAGAACGGCAATTCTGATTGGTTTCCACGTTTATTTTTTAAGTTCCCATCAAGGAAGCCTGATGTTCAGATGTGTCCATGGAAACGGGATTATTAGGGAAATCGTCCTTCTCGCAAAGCATGTAAAACGTTTCACACTATTATATTAACCTGACTATGCACAATAATTATATTGTGTGCGTGTAACCGTGATTTTATTATTATTATATTTTTTGTATTTTGAGGCAACGGCACAGGAATGCCCCTGTCTGTGTGCGCGTTTGTCTACCACTAAGTGTAGCTGCTAGCGACGATGCTGACAACAGTCTTCTGGTAGATGGAAAGGCTTTCACAAACAAAACCTTCTCAATTAAATGTGAACTACAAAGTGGAACTCTTACCTTCCTGGCAGAATTATATCAGCATTTATTAGCATCAGTCCGGTGGCCATTTTGTTTTTGCAAACTCTGCCATCACATGAGCTCTACAGAAACATCGCTGACCAAACGATGTTCTCTGGCTGGTTCACAGGTGAGTTAAAGGGTAACTACGCCAAAATAATCTACCTTTCTCAGACTTCAAAAATGGACTCCTGATATGATTTTTAAGCACTGTTTTGGACTTAACATCCAATATTGTTGTTTTTCTATAAATAAAAAGTGTGATCTTAGACCACTGGGGAAAAACTGGAAAAACTAAACGGAGCAAATGGAATTTGGGGGAAAAAAAATAAAAAATGGAATCAGGCAAAAAAGTTTCCAGATTTTGTGTCTATTAGCTAAGTGGTTACAGGAATGGACATGGCTTCTTGAAGCCTCTAAACTGTATGGACCTCATGGGCTTTATTAAGAAGCTGTGGTCATTTAAACTGTATGGACCTCATGGGCTTTATTAAGAAGCTGTGGTCATTTAAACAAATTCAGACTTTTAAAAATGTTTTAATTTATTTTTTTTAACCTTTATTTAACTAGGCAAGTCAGTTAAGAACAAATTCTTATTTTCAATGACAGCCTAGGAACAGTGGGTTAACTGCCTGTTCAGGGGCAGAACGACAGATTTGTACCTTGTCAGCTCGGGGGTTTGATCCTGCAACCTTTCGGTTACGAGTCCAACGCTCTAAACACCAACGCTCTAACCACTAACGCTCTAACCACCAACGCTCTAACCACCAACGCTCTAACCACTAGGCTACCCTGCCGCCACGGCTTCTTAAACTAAACTACTTTGTTGTGTTTAGGGCAGATTCTGTTGTTTAGTCCCCCGAGGAGCAACGTTTCAGGGAAAAAAATCACATCTTGTTCAGTTTAACTGGGTTTTCCTATCATGTCAGAGAGACCAGCTATGTTTGTTTCCATTCTACCATTTAGAGACAAGCTATGTTTGTTCTACCATTTAGAGACCAGCTATGTTAGTTTCCATTCTACCATTTAGAGACAAACTAGTCATAATGACTGTTCATTTCTATTCTACCATTCCAGAAAGAAGCTGAAGAAGGTCTGGGACCGGGCTGTGACCTTCCTCTCAGCCAATGAGAGCCGTATCAGGACAGAGTCTCAGCGGATTGGCGGAGCCGACTTCCTGGTGTGGAGGTGGCTCCAGCCCTCTCTGAGCTGCGACCAGATCTCACTCGTCCCCTCCAAAGTCTGGCAGGGCAAAGGTAACTAACCCGTCCCCCCATTCCTAGTGTGCTCCCAAATGGCACCCTGTTCCCTACGTAGGGCACTACCAACTCCCTATTAATACCCAGGGTTATAAAATGTGATGTTCGATGAGCAGGTGTCCACGTACTTTTTTGGTCGTGTAGTTTTATGTCAGAAATAAGAAAATGTTTCTTCCCTGCTGTTATACTGTCCATCTAGCGTCTCTTGTCCGTCTCTTGTCCATCTAACACATTTCCTGTCTTTTTCTCTATGGAACGTCTCTTTCCTGTCTGTCTCTCTTCTCTCAGCGTTCCCTCTGGACAGGAGGAACTCTCCTCCCAACAGTTTAACGCCGTGTCTGAAGATCAGAAACATGTTTGATCCAGTCATGTGAGTACCAGAGGGTGTTACTAAGTCAATGTGTTCACCATCAGTCTTTAAGGTTCTGTCGGGGTTCGGGATGAGCAAGGACTTGTCAGGGGACTAAAAACGCTCTCTTTGCATGTCGGTATCGGCAGACTCTCTCTTAGATGTGGACGTTGGCAGACTCTCTCTTAGATGTGGACGTTGGCAGACTCTCTTAGATGTGGACGTCGGCAGACTCTCTCTTAGATGTGGACGTTGGCAGACTCTCTCTTAGATGTGGACGTCGGCAGACTCTCTCTTAGATGTTGACGTTGGCAGACTCTCTCTTAGATGTTGACGTTGGCAGACTCTCTTAGATGTGGACGTTGGCAGACTCTCTCTTAGATGTGGACGTTGGCAGACTCTCTCTTAGATGTGGACGTTGGCAGACTCTCTCTTAGATGTGGACGTTGGCAGACTCTCTCTTAGATGTGGACGTCGGCAGACTCTCTCTTAGATGTGGACGTTGGCAGACTCTCTCTTAGACCTAGACGTTGACGTTGGCAGACTCTCTTAGATGTGGACGTCGGCAGACTCTCTCTTAGATGTGGACGTTGGCAGACTCTCTCTTAGATGTGGACGTTGGCAGACTCTCTCTTAGACCTAGACGTTGACGTTGGCAGACTCTCTTAGATGTGGACGTCGGCAGACTCTCTCTTAGATGTGGACGTTGGCAGACTCTTAGATGTGGACGTTGGCAGACTCTCTCTTAGATGTGGACGTCGGCAGACTCTCTCTTAGATGTGGACGTTGGCAGACTCTCTCTTAGACCTGGACGTGGACGTTGGCAGACTCTCTTAGATGTGGACGTCGGCAGACTCTCTTAGATGTGGACGTCGGCAGACTCTCTTAGATGTGGACGTCGGCAGACTCTCTCTTAGACGTTGACGTCGGCAGACTCTCTCTTAGATGTTGACGTTGGCAGACTCTCTTAGATGTGGACGTCGGCAGACTCTCTTAGATGTGGACGTCGGCAGACTCTTAGATGTGGACGTTGACAGACTCTCTCTTAGATGTGGACGTTGGCAGACTCTCTCTTAGACCTAGACGTTGACGTTGGCAGACTCTCTTAGATGTGGACGTCGGCAGACTCTCTTAGATGTGGACGTCGGCAGACTCTCTTAGATGTGGACGTCGGCAGACTCTCTCTTAGATGTGGACGTCGGCAGACTCCCTCAGATATATATTGTATCAAGTGTTTTCCCATATGTGCCACATGTACTGTCCTATCCTACCTGTGTGTTGTTGACTACCAGGTTAGAGGTGGGTTCGGACTTCTAGATGACATCTGACCCCTTTACGTGTGTGTGTAACAGGGAGGTTGGTGAAAACTGGCATCTGGCCATCCACGAGGCCATCTTGGAGAAGTGTTGTGACAACGACGGTATCGTCCACATCGCTGTCGACAAGAACTCCAGAGAGGTGAGTGTCTGTCACAGCTGTTATATCAACCAATGGCTGTGTTCGACAAGAACTCCAGAGAGGTGTCTGTCTGTCACAGCTGTTATATCAACCAATGGCTGTGTTCGACAAGAACTCCAGAGAGGTGAGTGTCTGTCACAGCTGTTATATCAACCAATGGCTGTGTTCGACAAGAACTCCAGAGAGGTGTCTGTCTGTCACAGCTGTTATATCAATCAATGGCTGTGTTCCAAGTGGTTCCCTATTCTTTTACCAAATAGGTGCTATCTTCTGTATACCAACCCCTACCTGATCACAATACAACTGATTGGCTCAAACGCACTAAGAGAACAAGGCACACCTGTTAATTGAAATGCATTCCAGGTGACTGCCTCATAAAACTGGTTGAGAGAATGCCACGAGTGTGCAAAGCTGTCAGTTATCAAGGCAAAGGGTGCCTTACTTGAAGAATTTCAAATTTAACGTTTTTGATTTAACACATTAACAGCCATATGGTTATATATCCACTGACCAGGTGGAACCAACAGCCATCTGGTTATATATCCACTGACCAGGTGGAACCAACAGCCATCTGGTTATATATCCAGGTGGAACCAACAGCCATGTGGTTATATATCCACTGACCAGGTGGAACCAGCAGCCATCTGGTTATATATCCAGGTGGAACCAACAGCCATGTGGTTATATATCCACTGACCAGGTGGAACCAACAGCCATCTGGTTATATATCCACTGAACAGGTGGAACCAACAGCCATCTGGTTATATATCCACTGACCAGGTGGAACCAACAGCCATGTGGTTATATATCACTGACCAGGTGGAACCAACAGCCATCTGGTTATATATCCACTGACCAGGTGGAACCAACAGCCATCTGGTTATATATCCACTGACCAGGTGGAACCAACAGCCATCTGGTTATATATCCACTGACCAGGTGGAACCAACAGCCATCTGGTTATATATCCACTGACCAGGTGGAACCAACAGCCATCTGGTTATATATCCACTGACCAGGTAGAACCAACAGCCTTCTGGTTATATATCCACTGACCAGGTGGAACACATGGTTATATATCCACTGACCAGGTAGAACCAACAGCCATCTGGTTATATATCCACTGACCAGGTGGAACCAACAGCCATCTGGTTATATATCCACTGACCAGGTGGAACCAACAGCCATCTGGTTATATATCCACTGACCAGGTGGAACCAACAGCCATGTGGTTATATATCCACTGACCAGGTGGAACCAACAGCCATCTGGTTATATATCCACTGACCAGGTGGAACCAACAGCCTTCTGGTTATATATCCACTGACCAGGTGGAACACATGGTTATATATCCACTGACCAGGTAGAACCAACAGCCATCTGGTTATATATCCACTGACCAGGTGGAACCAACAGCCATCTGGTTATATATCCACTGACCAGGTGGAACCAACAGCCTTCTGGTTATATATCCACTGACCAGGTGGAACACATGGTTATATATCCACTGACCAGGTAGAACCAACAGCCATCTGGTTATATATCCACTGACCAGGAAGAACCAACAGCCATCTGGTTATATATCCACTGACCAGGTGGAACCAACAGCCATCTGGTTATATATCCACTGACTAGGTGGAACCAACAGCCATCTGGTTATATATCCACTGACCAGGTAGAACCAACAGCCATCTGGTTATATATCCACTGACCAGGTGGAACCAACAGCCACGTGGTTATATATCCAGTGACCAGGTGGAACCAACAGCCATATATCCACTGACCAGGTGGAACCAACAGCCACGTGGTTATATATCCAGTGACCAGGTGGAACCAACAGCCATATATCCACTGACCAGGTGGAACCAACAGCCATCTGGTTATATATCCACTGACTAGGTGGAACCAACAGCCATCTGGTTATATATCCACTGACCAGGTGGAACCAACAGCCATCTGGTTATATATCCACTGACCAGGTAGAACCAACAGCCATCTGGTTATATATCCACTGACCAGGTGGAACCAACAGCCACGTGGTTATATATCCAGTGTCCAGGTGGAACCAACAGCCATATATCCACTGACCAGGTGGAACCAACAGCCACGTGGTTATATATCCAGTGACCAGGTGGAACCAACAGCCATATATCCACTGACCAGGTGGAACCAACAGCCACGTGGTTATATATCCAGTGACCATGTAGAACCAACAGCCACGTGGTTATATATCCAGTGACCATGTAGAACCAACAGCCACGTGGTTATATATCCAGTGACCATGTAGAACCAACAGCCATCTGGTAATATATCCACTGACCAGGTAGAACCAACAGCCTTCTGGTTATATATCCAGGTAGAACCAACAGCCATGTGGTTATATATCCACTGACCAGGTGGAACCAACAGCCACACGGTTATATATCCAGTGATCAGGTGGAACCAACAGCCATATGGTTATATATCCACTGACCAGGTAGAACCAACAGCCATCTGGTTATATATCCACTGACCAGGTAGAACCAACAGCCATGTGGTTATATATCCACTGACCAGGTGGAACCAACAGCCATCTGGTTATATATCCACTGACCAGGTGGAACCAACAGCCTTCTGGTTATATATCCACTGACCAGGTGGAACACATGGTTATATATCCACTGACCAGGTAGAACCAACAGCCATCTGGTTATATATCCACTGACCAGGAAGAACCAACAGCCATCTGGTTATATATCCACTGACCAGGTGGAACCAACAGCCATCTGGTTATATATCCACTGACTAGGTGGAACCAACAGCCATCTGGTTATATATCCACTGACCAGGTAGAACCAACAGCCATCTGGTTATATATCCACTGACCAGGTGGAACCAACAGCCACGTGGTTATATATCCAGTGACCAGGTGGAACCAACAGCCATATATCCACTGACCAGGTGGAACCAACAGCCACGTGGTTATATATCCAGTGACCAGGTGGAACCAACAGCCATATATCCACTGACCAGGTGGAACCAACAGCCATCTGGTTATATATCCACTGACTAGCTGGAACCAACAGCCATCTGGTTATATATCCACTGACCAGGTAGAACCAACAGCCATCTGGTTATATATCCACTGACCAGGTGGAACCAACAGCCACGTGGTTATATATCCAGTGACCAGGTGGAACCAACAGCCATATATCCACTGACCAGGTGGAACCAACAGCCACGTGGTTATATATCCAGTGACCAGGTGGAACCAACAGCCATATATCCACTGACCAGGTGGAACCAACAGCCACGTGGTTATATATCCAGTGACCATGTAGAACCAACAGCCACGTGGTTATATATCCAGTGACCATGTAGAACCAACAGCCACGTGGTTATATATCCAGTGACCATGTAGAACCAACAGCCATCTGGTAATATATCCACTGACCAGGTAGAACCAACAGCCTTCTGGTTATATATCCAGGTAGAACCAACAGCCATGTGGTTATATATCCACTGACCAGGTGGAACCAACAGCCACACGGTTATATATCCAGTGATCAGGTGGAACCAACAGCCATATGGTTATATATCCACTGACCAGGTAGAACCAACAGCCATCTGGTTATATATCCACTGACCAGGTAGAACCAACAGCCATGTGGTTATATATCCACTGACCAGGTGGAACCAACAGCCACACGGTTATATATCCAGTGACCAGGTAGAACCAACAGCCACGCGGTTATATATCCAGGTGGAACCAACAGCCATGTGGTTATATATCCAGTGACCAGGTAGAACCAACAGCCACGCGGTTATATATCCAGGTGGAACCAACAGCCATGTGGTTATATATCCAGTGACCAGGTGGAACCAACAGCCACGTGGTTAAATATTGCAGTGAGCCACCCGACAGACAGACTGACGTGGCTGTGTTTATAACCTGTGATAGAGGAGCTTGTTAACCTCTCTCTCCTCTCTCTCCAGGGCTGTGTCTATGTGAAGTGTCTGTCAGCAGAACACTCAGGGAAAGCCTTCAAGGCGCTACATGGCTCCTGGTTCGATGGTAAAATCACAACACACTAGTCTTTGTTTGTCCTTCGTTGTCCTTCCGTCCTCTAATGAACCTTGTTGTTGCCTGCTGGCTGACTTATTGTTGACCATTTTATCTCACCACCTGGGTCAAAGCCCAATAGCCCTTGTTTGCTAACTTTGAGCCAATAGCATTTTGTACTACTATTCATGTGGGGCTGTGATCATTGATACCGGATAAAATAGGAAGGATTTAATAGATTTAGTCACATGGTTGGTTTTCATTGTCTCTCGCTCTCTCCCTACCTACCGTCTCTCTCTCCCCCTATCCTCTCTCCCTACCTACCGTCTCTCTCTCCCTCCCTACCTACCGTCTCTCTCTCCAACTTTCCTCCCTACCTACCGTCTCTCTCCCTACCTACCTACTGCCCCCCCCCTCCCGTCCCCCTCCCTACCTACCGTCTCTCTCTCCCCCTTTCCTCCCTCCCTACCTACTGTCTCTCTCTCCCCCTTTCCTCCCTCCCTACCTACCGTCTCTCTCTCCCTCCGTACCTACCGTCTCTCTCTCCCTCCCGACCTACCGTTCCCCTCCATACCTACCTACTGCCCCCCCCTACCGTCTCTCTTCCTACCTACCGTCTCTCCCTCCCTACCTACCTACCGTCTCTCTCTCTCCCTCCCTACCTACCGTCTCTCTCCCCCCTATCCTCCCTCCCTACCTACCGTCTCTCTCTCCCTCCCTACCTACCGTCTCTCTCCCCCCTATCCTCCCTCCCTACCTACCGTCTCTCTCTCCCTCCCTACCTACCGTCTCTCTCTCCCTCCCTACCTACCGTCTCTCTCTCTCTCTCTCTACCTACTGCCCCCCCCCCTCCCTACCTACTGCCCCCCCCTCCCAGGTAAGCTGGTGACGGTGAAGTACCTGCGTCTGGACCGTTACCACCAGCGTTTCCCTCAGGCCCAGGGCTGTACCACCTCCCTGAAGCCCTCAAACACCTACATGAACACCATGTCCAGATTACGTCACCACACCAGCCCTGACAGCAGCTCTAACACGAACTCTCTAGGCTTCTCCTGAGGGGGGGGGGGGGGGCAGATTACCCCAGCCTCCCCTCTCCCTCAACCCCACAGATACCACCACACCGGCCCTGACGCTAACTCTCTAGGCTTCTCCTGGGGGGGTGGGGTGCAGATTACCCCAGCCTCCTCTCTCCCTCCCTCAACCCCACAGATACCACCACACCAGCCCTGACAGCAGCTCTAACACTGACTCTCTAGGCTTCTCCTGAGGGGGGGGGGGGGTAGATTACCCCAGCCTCCTCTCTCCCTCAACCCCACCACACCAGCCCTGACAGCCCCTTCTTACCCCTGTGTAACGGTCTCAACTCAACACAAGCCCCCCTTCCTTCAGGCTCCCCTTAACAAGCCTCTAATGGAGGTGATGGCAGCTTGGTGAACCGTCTGTCTCGACTCACAGGGCTGGGTTGAACCGTCTGTCTCAACTCACAGGGCTGGGTTGAACCGTCTGTCTCAACTCACAGGGCTGGGTTGAACCGTCTGTCTCAACTCACAGGGCTGGGTTGAACCGTCTGTCTCAACTCACAGGGCTGGGTTGAACCGTCTGTCTCAACTCACAGGGCTGGGTTGAACCGTCTGTCTCAACTCACAGGGCTGATTTGAACCGTCTGTCTCACAGGGCTGGGTTGAACCTTCTGTCTCAACTCACAGGGCTGGGTTGAACCGTCTGTCTCAACTCACAGGGCTGGGTTGAACCGTCTGTCTCAACTCACAGGGCTGGGTTGAACCATCTGTCTCAACTCACAGGGCTGGGTTGAACCGTCTCAACTCACAGGCTGGGTGAACCGTCTGTCTCGACTCACAGGGCTGGGTTGAACCGTCTGTCTCAACTCACAGGGCTGATTTGAACCGTCTGTCTCACAGGGCTGGGTTGAACCGTCTCAACTCACAGGCTGGGTGAACCGTCTGTCTCGACTCACAGGGCTGGGTGAACCGTCTGTCTCGACTCACAGGGCTGGGTTGAACCGTCTGTCTCAACTCACAGGGCTGGGTTGAACCGTCTCAACTCACAGGGCTGGGTTGAACCGTCTCAACTCACAGGGCTTTGTTTTCTCTTAAGTGGGACTTGACTGTTGGTTGTCCACAACCTGTCTGGACCACAGGAGTGGTGGGAGGCTTTAGACTGACAGTCCTGCTGTGTTTTTTGTTGTAAAGACCAATCAGAGTTTTGAAAACAAAACTTTGGAAGACCACTTGAACAACCAATGGGCTGAGAGATTGGAGACTAGGGGGGGGCGTGGTCTGAGCTGGAGATGTGTGACTAGGGGGGCGTGGTCTGAGCTGGAGATGTGTGATTCGCCGGTTCCCCGTCGACACTATTAAAACATTTTTTTTTTTTTGTATTACAAACTTTATGGATTTAAACAAGGAAACACAACTTCCATTTCGTTCTAATGGCATATTTAAAAATATATGAGAGAGAAACAACCCCCACTTCTTTCTCTTGTCTCCCCATCCTCTCCTCCCTCCATCCCCCTTTTTTTAACGAGACTGACCCCATGATTTTTCGAGGAGTTGAGTTGGGGGGGGCTATACGTTGAAATTGCTGCATGTGCAGGTTAAAGGTAGTCTATTTAAGCTTTTGAATTTATACCAATAATCTGGATGTTTATTTCCTGGAGAATGGAATCCCTTTTTTCCATTTTCTTTCCTTTAGTTTTTAGTCGAGCCGGCGGAGGAAAGGCAGGCGAATAAACACCTAGCCGACTGAAGGGTGGGAGTGGGGGCCGACTGAAGGGTGGGAGTGGGGGCCGACTGAAGGGTGGGAGTGGGGGCTTCGCTGTCGGCTGGAAATACATGTTGAATGGCTGGGCTGGTGGCGGTGGCGTCCTTTTGAATGATCTGTATTAATAAAGAAAAGAAAACATAAGCTCTCTTTTATTTTTCCCTTCTCTCTCTTCTCCTGCCTACTAGCTACAATACTCTTTTAACATACCGACTGCATCAGATTCTGTGTCCAAGAAGTGGAAGCGTTTGTGAGAGATTGGGAGGATAACTTGTTGCGAGACAGTGATTTTGGCAGGTGGTGTTGGTGCAACCCCCCCCCCCCCCAGGGCCTACGTCTTCGATTGAAAGGAGTTTAGAGAAGAGGGGGGGCTGATAACGTGGGCGATCAGTCAGTCGTCCATTTTGTATTTTTTGGCTTCTTTGGTTTTCTGTCTTAACTCTATATTGGCGGCCATTTTAAGTATATTTCCTCCCTCAAGCAGCCCTGGTCTAAAGTAGTGCACTACCCCAATGGGTCCCTGGTCTAAAGTAGTGCACTACCCCTATGGGCCCTGGTCTAAAGTAGTGCACTACCCCTATGAGCCCTGGTCTAAAGTAGTGCAATACCCTATGGGTCCCTGGTCTAAAGTAGTGCACTACCCATATGGGCCCTGGTCTAAAGTAGTGCACTACCCCTATGAGCCCTGGTCTAAAGTAGTGCACTACCCCTATGGGGCCCTGGTCTAAAGTAGTGCACTACAAAGTGATCAGGATGCCATGTCGGATGTGTGTACTACCCCTATGGGTCCTGTGTGTACTACCCCTATGGGTCCTGTGTGTACTACCCCTATGGGTCCTGTGTGTACTACCCCTATGGGTCCTGTGTGTACAGGAAGAGTTCAGCTGGTTTCATATGTGAAGCTCCAGATTCCCTTTATTGGTCGTTCATACAAACCTGTTTTATTACTACTGTTGTGAGAGAGAAATCATCTGTGTCCCCAAAATGGCACCTTATTCCCTATAAAGTGCACTAATCCTATAGGGCCCTGGTCTAAAGTAGTGCACTATATAGGGAATAGGGCTCTGGTCTATAGTAATGCACTATATAGGGAATAGGGCTCTGGTCTATAGTAATGCACTATATAGGGAATAGGGCTCTGGTCTAAAGTAGTGCACTATATAGGGAATAGGGCTCTGGTCTATAGTAGTTCACTATATAGGGAATAGGGCTCTGGTCTATAGTAGTGTACTATATAGGGAATAGGGCCCTGGTCTATAGTAGTGTACTATATAGGGAATAGGGCTCTGGTCTATAGTAGTGCACTATATGGGGAATATGGCTCTGGTCTAAAGTAGTGCACTATATAGGGAATAGGGCTCTGGTCTAAAGTAGTGCACTATATAGGGAATAGGGCTCTGGTCTATAGTAGTGTACTACATAAGGAATAGGGCTCTGGTCTATAGTAGTGTACTATATAGGGCTCTGGTCTATAGTAGTGTACTATATAGGGAATAGGGTTCTGGTCTAAAGTAGTGCACTACATAGGGAATAGGGTTCATTTTTTGGACGCGAACGAACACTTTTCTCCTGCCATGTTGAAAGTCATTTAGACTTGTTTTGTTTATCTGTGGTTCTTTAATTGTATCCAGCCGTTGTTGTTGATTTAAACGCAGACCTCATGTAATATCATTATTATAGTCGTGTCAGATATGATGCAGAGAGAGAACACGCAAAACCCGTTGTGTGTGTTGTTTTTTCAGATGCAACGCGGAAATAAAACCAGTGTTTTTAACGTTTGATGCAGAAATAAGCTGATTCACAATCATTTAAAACATTGTTTTTAGAGTACAAAGCTACACGTGGCCCGTGTTCCAAACGCCACCCTCTTTTCAACCCAAAGTAGTGTACTATTTAGGGGAATAGGGTGCCATTTTGTTTTGATATGCACCCCGCCCTGTTGTGTCTGAATGGAGACTGTAAAGTCCTGAATGATTTGCACGTGAGCTGGATTTTATTGTTGTCGTCAAACTATCAACACATTCATAATGCTTCAAGATCAAAGGAATCGCCACCATTAAGATTATTTGTATATTTTGTTGGGGGGGGGGGGGTGCAGGGGGGGGGGGCAGGGCGGGGGGGGGTGCAGGGGGGTGCAGTGTGAAGTTGAAAGTGGGGTTTGCTGTAAGTTGTACAAAATGATGCACATTTAAAAAAATAAAATTAAAAAATGTTTTAATGAACCTGGTGCAGTCCTGTCCCCCTGCAGCAGTTATTGACCTGGTTGTGCCTTAACTTTGTGCTTTAAAACAAACACCAACAAACAGCTGTCGCTGCATTACTGGAGAATGTCTTGGGGTTTACTATAGTGGTATAATCATTGTTTGAAGGGAACGTGAGGTCAGAAAGAAAGAGCTTTATTACAAATGTGTGTTTTCTTGGAAAGTTTTGTTCTTTTTTTTTTTCGTTCTGGACAACACCTAGAATGGGGTGTTTTCGTAGGTGTGTTTGTGTCCAACAATATGCTTTCCTGCCCCCCCCACCAGAGTGTCCAACAATATGCTTTCCTGCCCCCCCACCAGAGTGTGTCCAACAATATGCTTTCAGGTTGTTGTTTGGGTAGTCAAACATGGGTAGTTTTTTTAAATGTTTAGAGACTTTCTGCTTTACTCTCCTTCCCCTTTACAGAATGACCTTTCTACATTAAAACAGTTGTATTCCACTGCACAGAGCTGAATATGTACAAAATAAACAACGTTCAAAATGGAAGCCAGTTTGTTTTTTTTTTGCTGACTGTACTTTCCTGTGTGGTGCATCATGGGTAATGGTGATCTTTTAAAAAATATTTTTTTTGTAATAATTGTCACCAGCCTGATGGTGAATACCAGTGATGCACCCGAAGGTTGTTTTTCTTCCTGAGAAATAAAATGAGACTGTATAAAGTGAGTGGATGTACATGTTTGGTCTGTGTGTGCGGCTTACAAAAAAAACACACATTTTCCAGAAATCAGTTTTAAAAGGATTTTGGTGTGTTCTGCTTATTCCCTCTTAATTCCGGTTATCTTCCAACTGACATTTCTGGGGAATTTGGGTAAAGTTTCCAGAATTTTCTAAACCCATCTGTGTGGCACTTCTCTACGGTCCAAGGTGACGCTGCTTCAACTACCAGCTGCTCCCCTCCTTAAATGACGTTTCTTTATCTCGTTTATGTCAACATTGTACATTTTTATATTTGTAATATGTACTATTATTATTATTATTATTATTATATGCAGAACACGTTTCATTCCTAATGTATCGTTCACATTGACCTATCACAACCCCTCCCTCAAGTCACATGACGCTAAAGTTGTCCAATAATGTCCAGACATTTTAAAAGGTTCAGATGTTTTTAATGTAATTGGTCACTTAATTGTCTTGTAAAAAAATGTTTTAAAAAAATGGCTCTGATTAAAGATTATTTCCTTCTTCGTCACTGCTCTACATAATTAGACTTGTATGTTTTATAATCAGTTGTGCAGTGAAGACTGCTAATGGGGTGTGTGTGTGTGTGAAGTATTGTTCCACAGCTTTCTCTCTCTCTATATCTTCTCCTATATGGAGATGGAAGGTGTCCTCGCCTGTCCTCTACCTCATCCCAACCCCCCCCTCAGTGCAGAACCTGTCCAACAGCTGTGCCTGTGTCCACTATGCTTCCTGACCCACCAATTGAGGTGTCTGAGTCAATCTACCATAAGGGGGGGGGGGGGGGGGGGGGGGGGACTCTGACCAAAAATGTAACTCAAAACAGACCATGTAGATTTGAGTCTGGGCTCCTGTGACCCATTTTAAGAATTGTACTGTATAATAATGAAATGATGTGTAACACCACAAACCATAGGGGGTCCAGACCCACAGTCTGGGAACCACTGCTCTAAAGGGTGGAAACCATAGGGGGTCCAGACCCACAGTCTGGGAACCACTGCTCTAAAGAGTGGAAACCATAGGGGGGTCCAGACCCACAGTCTGGGAACCACTGCTCTAAAGGGTGGAAACCATAGGGGGTCCAGACCCACAGTCTGGTAACCACTGCTCTAAAGAATGGAAACCATAGGGGGTCCAGACCCACAGTCTGGGAACCACCGCTCTAAAGAGTGGAAACCATAGGGGGTCCAGACCCACAGTCTGGGAACCACTGCTCTAAAGAGTGGAAGCCATAGGGGGTCCAGACCCACAGTCTGGGAACCACTGCTCTAAAGAGTGGAAACCATAGGGGGTCCAGACCCACAGTCTGGGAACCACCGCTCTAAAGAGTGGAAACCATAGGGGGTCCAGACCCACAGTCTGGGAACCACTGCTCTAAAGAGTGGAAACGTATGGACAATGCTGGAACCAGGGAAGGAACCAGGCTGTCCAACATGAGTTTACAGCAGTAAGCGGTCTTATTTCAGTCATTCAAGGAGTGGGGTGAACACATTGATCATCTATTGTCATTGGATTTGGGCATCTTCTTCACCTCCAGAATCAAACAGTAGGAATAGTCTATTCTAACTCACTATTCTAACAGTGCTATTCTAACTCACTATTCTAACAGTGCTATTCTAACTCACTATTCTAACAGTGCTATTCTATTCTAACAGTGCTCTGCTATTCTAACTCACTATTCAAACAGTGCTATGCTATTCTAACTCACTATTCTAACAGTGCTATGCTATTCTAACTCACTATTCTAACCGTGCTATGCTATTCTAACTCACTATTATAACCGTGCTATGCTATTCTAACTCACTATTCTAACCGTGCTATTCTAACTCACTATTCTAACAGTGCTATGCTATTCTAACCGTGCTATTCTAACCGTGCTATGCTATTCTAACTCACTATTCTAACCGTGCTATTCTAACTCACTATTCTAACCGTGCTATTCTAACTCACTATTCTAACAGTGCTATGCTATTCTAACTCACTATTCTAACAGTGCTATGCTATTCTAACTCACTATTCTAACCGTGCTATGCTATTCTAACTCACTATTCTAACCGTGCTATTCTAACTCACTATTCTAACAGTGCTATGCTATTCTAACTCACTATTCTAACCGTGCTATTCTAACCGTGCTATGCTATTTAACTCACTATTCTAACCGTGCTATTCTAACTCACTATTCTAACAGTGCTCTGCTATTCTAACTCACTATTCTAACTGTGCTCTGCTATTCTAACTCACTATTCTAACAGTGCTCTGCTATTCTAACTCACTATTCTAACAGTGCTCTGCTATTCTAACTCAGTATTCTAACAGTGCTATTCTAACTCACTATTCTAACAGTGCTCTGCTATTCTAACCGTGCTATTCTAACAGTGCTCTGCTATTCTAACTCACTATTCTAACAGTGCTATTCTATTATATTCCAGTCTATTTCTCTCACTGGACTCGCTTTCCAATCTGCTGTAGTAACAATCCATTGTAATAGTCCATGTTTCCAGGCATGAGAGCCAGTAGTAAAATAACTCATTTAAATAGTCTGCTAGTTTGGCTTTAAATAGACTGCTAGTTTGGCTTTAAATAGACTGCTAGTTTGGCTTTAAATGGACTGCTAGTTTGGCTTGATCCTACTGTATGGACTCAACTTCGCGTAATCTGATTTTGCTCTTGTTCATATTTGGAGATATGTGCCTGTGGCGCTGGAATCTATCCCACAATGCACCAGTCATTACCTAACTAAGAAGTCCACAGTAGACATTTCCCACTATAGTGCCAAGCTGCAAAGTCGAAATTGGCATAAATCGTGAAAATGTATGAAGACGTCAATTCGCTTTTTGCTCTTCATTTAAGCGTAGGTCAGGCACACCTTTAGGAGTATGGTTAATGTTAAGCGTCGGTTTTGAAATCCGATTTTTAAAGAAGATACATTGTAGAACTTCCGGGTTTTGCAGCTTGGCCATATAGTGACAACCCCTCAGACAGGCCAGCGGTGTGTTGTCCGTTTCTCTCGTCTCACTGAGTTGTGTTCACAGCTAATGCACGGACACGGACCGGACCGCCCGTCTGCCAATGGGTTGACGATCTGCGTTACTTTGTTGTCCCTGCTACTTTTTACAGGTATGTGAACGACATTTCGATTCGTAGTTGATTTACTAACTGTTGCAATGGCATGATAAATATTGGAGTCTGTGTAAAGATTGTCGTGTTGTTTCTAAACGTCATTTTGTTTCCAGAGTTTTCTGCTCGGGATAAGTGGCGCTTTTTGACCGTCCCACTGTCCATAACAAACAATGTCCTTGTCATTTGATAGCCAAGCTAACAATACGGGCTCGTTTTGAGTGGGACACCAGTTGCTGAAATAGCCTATTCAGTTTTAATACACAGTCATGCACTTGTAGGCTAAAATGTTGCCTTTGCTGTAAAGACATTTGACGCTTGAACGTGACAACAGTTCTTGGTGAATACATTATATTAAAAAGGGTAAACAAGTGTTGTATCCAGCGTCAGTGTAATCGGATACATTAGAAACATAGCTAGCTATGTTACAGTAAGTTAATAGACCAGACGTTACAGAAGAGCTGACCACTTGACTGTAGTCTATACTGACTGTAGTCTATGGCAGTTTTAATGTGGCGCACTTGTCAGCCTTTGCTTGTGAAGGCAAAACGGTACTAGAAATAGCTCGAAACCAAGTTTAATGTCAGTTCATTCACTACAGCCTCCGTTATAAGCATAGTTGGTAATAAACCACGGCATGAGTATTTAGAACATAATAGAACGGAATCTAGAACACACGCCTACTGTATTATATTCTTATTATTGACTGGCTGAGAGTTAATTCTTCATGTGTAAGAAGTGGTGTTTCACCTTGAGTTGGATGCCAGTCAAACCCATAATAAATATGGGAAATTCTAGAATGAGAATTATTCTGTGGTCAGACCATCCAGGAGATGTTATAAGGATCGACCTTACCGACCTACACAGTTACACAGAAATTCTAGAATGAGAATAATTCTGTGGTCAGACCATCCAGGAGATGTTATAAGGATCGACCTTTCCGACCTACACAGTTACACAGAAATTCTAGAATGAGAATAATTCTGTGGTCAGACCATCCAGGAGATGTTATAAGGATCGACCTTTCCGACCTACACAGTTACACAGAAATTCTAGAATGAGAATTATTCTGTGGTCAGACCATCCAGGAGGTGTTATAAGGATCGACCTTATCGACCTACACAGTTACTAGTCTGGAAAACCTTCCTATACGTAGGGTTTTCAGAGGTTAGCTTCGCCCACGGTTAGCTGCGTGGGAACTACAATATCCACGCTGTGTTTTAACATTTAGAAACGTCAGTAAATATTGCTTGTGAAACGTTTTTCCAATCACATGCTGATATACCCCTTATCTTTCATAACAGCGAAAAAATCTACTTACTGTGGCAGTTTAGCCCCAGATCCATATGTTGTCTCCAGATGACTGCACTTCCACCTCAGTTAGTTTACGCACAGGTGTTTAAAGCATGCTAGTTATCCCAGGTGGCCACCTCTGTCTTCCCGAAACAAGCGCAGTAACATGGATATATATGGCCGTGTGGGAACACTGACCGTAACCCTTTAAAAGTGTGTTGTAATTTAACCATTGTTTACATTTTTTTTATTTATCTCAGTTTACAAAACTGTACCGCAAGTTTTATTGAACCTTTATGTGTTAACTAGGCAAATCAGTTAAGAATAAATTCTTATTTACAATGACGGCATACCCCGGCCAAACCCGGACAACGCTGGGCCAATTGTGCGCTGCCCTATGGGGACTCCCAATCACGGCCGGATGTGATGCGGCCTGGATTCGAACCAGGGACTGTAGTAATGCCTCTTGCACTAAGATGCAGTGTCTTTGACTGAGTTCAGAATGAGCGTCGGGGCTCGTAAAAAAAATCCCCCAACCAGGGACTGACGATAGTATCTTCTGGTTGGGAGACTAGATGCTGCTGGAAGTGGTGTTGGAGGGCCAGTAAGAGGCACTCTTTCCTCTGGTCTAAAAAATATCCCAATGCCCCAGGGCAGTGATTGGGGACACTGCCCTGTGTAGGGTGCTGTCTTTCGGATGGGACGTTATAACAAATGTCCTGACTCTCTGAGGTCACTAAAGATCCCATGGTACTTATTGTAAGAGTAGGGGTGTTAACCCCGGTGTCCTGACTCTCTATGGTCACTAAAGATCCCGTGGTACTTATTGTAAGAGTAGGGGTGTTAACCCCGGTGTCCTGACTCGCTATGGTCATTAAAGATCCCGTGGCACTTATCGTAAGAGTAGGGGTGTTCACCCCGGTGTCTTGACTAAATTCCCAATCTGACCTTCATACCATCATGGTCACCTAATCGTCCCCAGTTTACAATTGGCTCATTCCTCCCCCTCCTCTCCCCTGTAACTATAACCCCAGGTCGTTGCTGTAAATGAGAACGTGTTCTCAGTCAACTTACCTGGTAAAATAAAAATAGGTTCTTAAGCAGTTGGAGTCCATGAATGGAATACACAGTTACCTACCTACCCAGTTACCCGGTTAAGCAGCCCAGTTCTAACTGGTCTGTAATGTCACTCATTTACATTTATATAGTAGTAACAAAGCCATTAAAACATCATAAAATCACCACTAATCAACTAGCAAAATGTGCAGCATCATTCACCACTGACACAAGGTTGCTGTTTGGTTGACTTTGGCTGTGGTCTGTCGTCTCTGTCATTATTTGGCAGCACATCCTATCCATTAGAGGGCTTGGATAGCCCAGTCCTTCTTAAGAGGGTTTGGATCGTTAGCTTGGATAGCCCAGGCCTTCTAAAGAGGGTTTGGATTGTTAGCTTGGATAGCCCAGGCCTTCTTAATTAAAAGGGTTTGGATTGTTAGCTTGGATAGCCCAGGCCTTCTTAATTAAGATGGTTTGGATTGTTAGCTTGGATAGCCCAGGCTTTCTTAATTAAGAGGGTTTGGATTGTTTGCTTGGATATCCCAGGCCTCCTTAATAAAGAGGGTTTGGATTGGATGGCCCTCTCCTTCAGCAGTTATTGTTCATTGTGTCCAAAACAAAAGCTACTTAGCACAATAATCACTGCTTGCCTGCCTGCTGTGCTCAGTCCCAATGCTGCCATTCTACTACTGCATCAACATACTGTAGTTATTAGCCATGGTAACATACTGTAGTTATTAGCCATGTTGTTGTCATTAGCCATGTCGAAATAGCCGTTAGCCATGTGGACGTACTGTAGCCGTTAGCCATGTGGACATACTGTAGTCGTTAGCCATGGGGACATACTGTAGCCATGTGGACATACTGTAGCCGTTAGCCATGTGGACATACTGTAGCCGTTAGCCATGTGGACATACTGTAGCCGTTAGCCATGTGGACATATTGTAGCCGTTAGCCATGTGGACATATTGTAGCCGTTAGCCATGTGGACATATTGTAGCCGTTAGCCATGTGGACATATTGTAGCCGTTAGCCATGTGGACATATTGTAGCCGTTAGCCATGTGGACATACTGTAGCTGTTAGCCATGTGGACATATTGTAGCCGTTAGCCATGTGGAAGTACTGTAGCCGTTAGCCATGTGGACGTACTGTAGCCGTTAGCCATGTGGACGTACTGTAGCCGTTAGCCATGTGGACGTACTGTAGCCGTTAGCCATGTGGACGTACTGTAGCCGTTAGCCATGTGGACGTACTGTAGCCGTTAGCCATGTGGACGTACTGTAGCCGTTAGCCATGTGGACATACTGTAGCCGTTAGCCATGTGGACATACTGTAGCCGTTAGCCATGTTAAACAGTATTCTATCAGTCTAATAGTAGACTACAGTATTCTTCAGTCTAATGGTAGACTACAGTATTCTATCAGTCTAATAGTAGACTACAGTATTCTGTCAGTCTAATAGTAGAATAGTAGACTACAGTATTCTATCAGTCTAATAGTAGACTACAGTATTCTATCAGTCTAATAGTAGACTACAGTATTCTATCAGTCTAATAGTGGAATAGTAGACTACAGTATTCTATCAGTCTAATAGTAGACTACAGTATTTTATCAGTCTAATAGTAGACTACAGTATTATATCAGTCTAATAGTAGACTACAGTATTCTATCAGTCTAATAGTAGACTACAGTATTCTATCAGTCTAATAGTAGAATAGCAGACTACAGTATTCTATCAGTCTAATGGTAGACTACAGTATTCTATCAGTCTAATAGTAGACTACAGTATTCTATCAGTCTAATAGTAGAATAGTAGACTACAGTATTCTATCATTCTAATAGTAGACTATAGTATTCTATCAGTCTAATGGTAGAATAGTAGACTACAGTATTCTATCAGTCTAATAGTAGACTACAGTATTCTATCAGTCTAATAGTAGACTACAGTATTCTATCAGTCTAATAGTAGACTACAGTATTCTATCAGTCTAATAGTAGACTACAGTATTCTATCAGTCTAATAGTAGACTACAGTATTCTATCAGTCTAATAGTGGACTACAGTAATCTATCAGTCTAATAGTAGAATAGTAGACTACAGTATTCTATCAGTCTAATAGTAGACTACAGTATTCTATCAGTCTAATAGTAGAATAGTAGACTACAGTATTCTATCAGTCTAATAGTAGACTACAGTATTCTATCAGTCTAATAGTAGACTACAGTATTCTATCAGTCTAATAGTAGACTACAGTATTATATCAGTCTAATAGTAGACTACAGTATTCTATCAGTAATAGTAGACTACAGTATTATATCAGTCTAATAGTAGACTACAGTATTCTATCAGTCTAATAGTAGACTACAGTATTCTATCAGTCTAATAGTAGAATAGCAGACTACAGTATTCTATCAGTCTAATAGTAGACTACAGTATTCTATCAGTCTAATAGTAGACTACAGTATTCTATCAGTCTAATGGTAGACTACAGTATTCTATCAGTCTAATAGTAGACTACAGTATTCTATCAGTCTAATAGTAGACTACAGTATTCTATCATTCTAATAGTAGACTATAGTATTCTATCAGTCTAATAGTAGACTACAGTATTCTATCAGTCTAATAGTAGACTACAGTATTCTATCAGTCTAATAGTAGACTACAGTATTCTATCAGTCTAATAGTAGACTACAGTATTCTATCAGTCTAATAGTAGACTACAGTATTCTATCAGTCTAATAGTAGACTACAGTATTCTATCAGTCTAATAGTAGACTACAGTATTCTATCAGTCTAATAGTAGACTACAGTATTCTATCATTCTAATAGTACAGTACTATAGTCTAATAGTAGACTACAGTATTCTATCAGTCTAATGGTAGACTAGTATTCTAATAGTAGACTACAGTATTCTATCAGTCTAATAGTAGACTACAGTATTCTATCAGTCTAATAGTAGACTACAGTATTCTATCAGTCTAATGGTAGACTACAGTATTCTATCAGTCTAATAGTAGACTACAGTATTCTATCAGTCTAATAGTGGACTACAGTAATCTATCAGTCTAATAGTAGACTACAGTATTCTATCAGTCTAATAGTAGAATAGTAGACTACAGTATTCTATCAGTCTAATGGTAGACTACAGTATTCTATCAGTCTAATAGTAGACTACAGTATTCTATCAGTCTAATAGTAGACTACAGTATTCTATCAGTCTAATAGTAGAATAGTAGACTACAGTATTCTATCAGTCTAATGGTAGACTACAGTATTCTATCAGTCTAATAGTAGACTACAGTATTCTATCAGTCTAATAGTAGACTACAGTATTCTATCAGTCTAATAGTAGACTACAGTATTCTATCAGTCTAATAGTAGAATAGTAGACTACAGTATTCTATCAGTCTAATAGTATTCTATCAGTCTAATAGTAGACTACAGTATTCTATCAGTCTAATAGTAGACTACAGTATTCTATCAGTCTAATAGTAGACTACAGTATTCTATCAGTCTAATAGTAGACTACAGTATTCTATCAGTCTAGTACAGTATTCTATCAGTCTAATGGTAGACTACAGTATTCTATCAGTCTAATAGTAGACTACAGTATTCTATCAGTCTAATAGTGGAATAGTAGACTACAGTATTCTATCAGTCTAATAGTAGACTACAGTATTCTATCAGTCTAATTGTAGACTACAGTATTCTATCAGTCTAATAGTAGACTACAGTATTCTATCAGTCTAATAGTAGACTACAGTAGTATTCTATCAGTCTAATAGTAGGTATTCTATAGTAGACTACAGTATTCTATCAGTCTAATAGTAGACTACAGTATTCTATCAGTCTAATCAGTCTAATAGTAGACTACAGTATTCTATCAGTCTAATAGTAGACTACAGTATTCTATCAGTCTAATAGTAGACTACAGTATTCTATCAGTCTAATAGTAGACTACAGTATTCTATATCAGTCTAATAGTAGACTACAGTATTCTATCAGTCTAATAGTAGACTACAGTATTCTATCAGTCTAATAGTAGACTACAGTATTCTATCAGTCTAATAGTAGACTACAGTATTCTATCAGTCTAATAGTAGACTACAGTATTCTATCAGTCTAATAGTAGACTACAGTATTCTATCAGTCTAATAGTAGACTACAGTATTATATCAGTCTAATAGTAGACTACAGTATTCTATCAGTCTAATAGTAGACTACAGTATTCTATCAGTCTAATAGTAGACTACAGTATTCTATCAGTCTAATAGTAGAATAGTAGACTACAGTATTCTATCAGTCTAATAGTAGACTACAGTATTCTATCATTCTAATAGTAGACTATAGTATTATATCAGTCTAATAGTAGACTACAGTATTCTATCAGTCTAATAGTAGACTACAGTATTCTATCAGTCTAATAGTAGACTACAGTATTCTATCAGTCTAATGGTAGACTATAGTATTCTATCAGTCTAATAGTAGACTACAGTATTCTATCAGTCTAATAGTAGACTACAGTATTCTATCAGTCTAATAGTAGACTACAGTATTCTATCAGTCTAATGGTAGACTACAGTATTCTATCAGTCTAATAGTAGACTACAGTATTCTATCAGTCAAATAGTGGACTACAGTAATCTATCAGTCTAATAGTAGAATAGTAGACTACAGTATTCTATCAGTCTAATAGTAGACTACAGTATTCTATCAGTCTAATAGTAGACTACAGTATTCTATCAGTCTAATAGTAGAATAGTAGACTACAGTATTCTATCAGTCTAATAGTAGACTACAGTATTCTATCAGTCTAATAGTAGACTACAGTATTCTATCAGTCTAATAGTAGACTACAGTATTCTATCAGTCTAATAGTAGACTACAGTATTCTATCAGTCTAATAGTAGACTACAGTATTCTATCAGTCTAATAGTAGACTACAGTATTCTATCAGTCTAATAGTAGACTACAGTATTCTATCAGTCTAATAGTAGACTACAGTATTCTATCAGTCTAATAGTAGACTACAGTATTCTATCAGTCTAATAGTAGACTACAGTATTCTATCAGTCTAATAGTAGAATAGTAGACTACAGTATTCTATCAGTCTAATGGTAGACTACAGTATTCTATCAGTCTAATAGTAGACTACAGTAGTATTATATCAGTCTAATAGTAGACTACAGTATTCTATCAGTCTAATAGTAGACTACAGTATTCTATCAGTCTAATAGTAGACTACAGTATTCTATCAGTCTAATAGTAGACTACAGTATTCTATCAGTAGACTACAGTATTCTATCAGTCTAATAGTAGACTACAGTATTCTATCAGTCTAATAGTAGACTACAGTATTCTATCAGTCTAATAGTAGACTACAGTATTCTATCAGTCTAATAGTAGACTACAGTATTCTATCAGTCTAATAGTAGACTACAGTATTCTATCAGTCTAAATAGTGTAGACTACAGTATTCTATCAGTCTAATAGTAGAATAGTAGACTACAGTATTCTATCAGTCTAATAGTAGACTACAGTATTCTATCAGTCTAATAGTAGACTACAGTATTCTATCAGTCTAATAGTAGACTACAGTATTCTATCAGTCTAATAGTAGAATAGTAGACTACAGTATTCTATCAGTCTAATAGGTAGACTACAGTATTCTATCAGTCTAATAGTAGACTACAGTATTCTATCAGTCTAATAGTAGACTACAGTATTCTATCAGTCTAATAGTAGACTACAGTATTCTATCAGTCTAATAGTAGAATAGTAGACTACAGTATTCTATCAGTCTAATAGTAGTAGGCTACAGTATTCTATCAGTCTAATAGTAGACTACAGTATTCTATCAGTCTAATAGTAGACTACAGTATTCTATCAGTCTAATAGTAGACTACAGTATTCTATCAGTCTAATAGTAGAATAGTAGACTATCAGTATTCTATCAGTCTAATAGTAGACTACAGTATTCTATCAGTCTAATAGTAGACTACAGTATTCTATCAGTCTAATAGTAGACTACAGTATTCTATCAGTCTAATAGTAGAATAGTAGACTACAGTATTCTATCAGTCAGTAATAGTAGACTACATATACAGTATTCTATCAGTCTAATAGTAGACTACAGTATTCTATCAGTCTAATAGTAGACTACAGTATTCTATCAGTCTAATAGTGGAATAGTAGACTACAGTATTCTATCAGTCTAATAGTAGACTACAGTATTCTATCAGTCTAATAGTAGACTACAGTATTATATCAGTCTAATAGTAGACTACAGTATTCTATCAGTCTAATAGTAGACTACAGTATTCTATCAGTCTAATAGTAGACTACAGTATTCTATCAGTCTAATAGTAGACTACAGTATTCTATCAGTCTAATAGTAGACTACAGTATTATATCAGTCTAATAGTAGACTACAGTATTCTATCAGTCTAATAGTAGACTACAGTATTCTATCAGTCTAATAGTAGACTACAGTATTCTATCAGTCTAATAGTAGACTACAGTATTCTATCAGTCTAATAGTAGACTACAGTATTCTATCAGTCTAATAGTAGACTACAGTATTCTATCAGTCTAATAGTAGACTACAGTATTCTATCAGTCTAATAGTATTCTACAGTATTCTATCAGTCTAATAGTAGACTACAGTATTCTATCAGTCTAATAGTAGACTACAGTATTCTATCAGTCTAATAGTAGACTACAGTATTCTATCAGTCTAATGGTAGACTACAGTATTCTATCAGTCTAATAGTAGAATAGTAGACCACAGTATTCTATCAGTCTAATAGTAGAATAGTAGGCTACAGTATTCTATCAGTCTAATAGTAGACTACAGTATTCTATCAGTCTAATAGTAGAATAGTAGACTACAGTATTCTATCAGTCTAATAGTCTAATAGTAGACTACAGTATTCTATCAGTCTAATAGTAGAATAGTAGACCACAGTATTCTATCAGTCTAATAGTAGAATAGTAGACTACAGTATTCTATCAGTCTAATAGTAGACTACAGTATTCTATCAGTCTAATAGTAGACTACAGTATTCTATCAGTCTAATAGTAGACTACAGTATTCTATCAGTCTAATAGTAGAATAGTAGACTACAGTATTCTATCAGTCTAATAGTAGACTACAGTATTCTATCAGTCTAATAGTAGACTACAGTATTCTATCAGTCTAATAGTAGACTACAGTATTCTATCAGTCTAATAGTAGACTACAGTATTCTATCAGTCTAATAGTAGACTACAGTATTCTATCAGTCTAATAGTAGACTACAGTATTCTATCAGTCTAATAGTAGACTACAGTATTCTATCAGTCTAATAGTAGACTACAGTATTCTATCAGTCTAATAGTAGACTACAGTATTCTATCAGTCTAATAGTAGAATAGTAGACTACAGTATTCTATCAGTCTAATAGTAGACTACAGTATTCTATCAGTCTAATAGTAGACTACAGTATTCTATCAGTCTAATAGTAGACTACAGTATTCTATCAGTCTAATAGTAGACTACAGTATTCTATCAGTCTAATAGTAGACTACAGTATTCTATCAGTCTAATAGTAGTAGACTATCAGTATTACAGTATTCTATCAGTCTAATAGTAGACTACAGTATTCTATCAGTCTAATAGTAGACTACAGTATTCTATCAGTCTAATAGTAGACTACAGTATTCTATCAGTCTAATAGTAGACTACAGTATTCTATCAGTCTAATAGGTAGACTACAGTATTCTATCAGTCTAATAGTAGACTACAGTATTCTATCAGTCTAATAGTAGACTACAGTATTCTATCAGTCTAATAGTAGAATAGTAGACTACAGTATTCTATCAGTCTAATGGTAGACTACAGTATTCTATCAGTCTAATAGTAGACTACAGTATTCTATCAGTCTAATAGTACAGATTCTATCAGTCTAATAGTAGACTACAGTATTCTATCAGTCTAATAGTAGACTACAGTATTCTATCAGTCTAATAGTAGACTACAGTATTCTATCAGTCTAATAGTAGACTACAGTATTCTATCAGTCTAATAGTAGACTACAGTATTCTATCAGTCTAATAGTAGACTACAGTATTCAGTCTAATAGTAGACTACAGTATTCTATCAGTAGAATAGTAGACTACAGTATTCTATCAGTCTAATGGTAGGCTACAGTATTCTATCATTCTAATAGTAGACTACAGTATTCTATCATTCTAATAGTAGACTACAGTATTCTATCAGTCTAATAGTAGACTACAGTATTCTATCAGTCTAATAGTAGAATAGTAGACTACAGTATTCTATCAGTCTAATAGTATTATATCAGTCTAATAGTAGACTACAGTATTCTATCAGTCTAATAGTAGACTACAGTATTCTATCAGTCTAATAGTAGAATAGTAGACTACAGTATTCTATCAGTCTAATAGTAGACTACAGTATTCTATCAGTCTAATAGTGGACTACAGTATTCTATCAGTCTAATAGTAGACTACAGTATTCTATCAGTCTAATAGTGGAATAGTAGACTACAGTATTCTATCAGTCTAATAGTAGACTACAGTATTCTATCAGTCTAATAGTAGACTACAGTATTCTATCAGTCTAATAGTAGACTACAGTATTATATCAGTCTAATAGTAGACTACAGTATTCTATCAGTCTAATAGTAGACTACAGTATTCTATCAGTCTAATAGTATTCTATCAGTCTAATAGTAGACTACAGTATTATATCAGTCTAATGGTAGACTACAGTATTCTATCAGTCTAATAGTAGACTACAGTATTCTATCAGTCTAATAGTAGACTACAGTATTATATCAGTCTAATAGTAGACTACAGTATTCTATCAGTCTAATAGTAGACTACAGTATTCTATCAGTCTAATAGTAGACTACAGTATTCTATCAGTCTAATAGTAGACTACAGTATTCTATCAGTCTAATAGTATTCTATCAGTCTAATAGTAGACTACAGTATTCTATCAGTCTAATAGTAGACTACAGTATTCTATCAGTCTAATAGTAGACTACAGTATTCTATCAGTCTAATGGTAGACTACAGTATTATATCAGTCTAATAGTAGAATAGTAGACCACAGTATTCTATCAGTCTAATAGTAGAATAGTAGGCTACAGTATTCTATCAGTCTAATAGTAGACTACAGTATTCTATCAGTCTAATAGTAGAATAGTAGACTACAGTATTCTATCAGTCTAATAGTAGAATAGTAGACTACATTATTCTATCAGTCTAATAGTAGAATAGTAGACCACAGTATTCTATCAGTCTAATAGTAGAATAGTAGGCTACAGTATTCTATCAGTCTAATAGTAGACTACAGTATTCTATCAGTCTAATAGTAGACTACAGTATTCTATCAGTCTAATAGTAGAATAGTAGACTACAGTATTCTATCAGTCTAATAGTAGAATAGTAGACTACAGTATTCTATCAGTCTAATAGTAGACTACAGTATTCTATCAGTCTAATAGTAGACTACAGTATTCTATCAGTCTAATAGTAGAATAGTAGACTACAGTATTCTATCAGTCTAATAGTAGACTACAGTATTCTATCAGTCTAATAGTAGAATAGTAGACTACAGTATTCTATCAGTCTAATAGTAGAATAGTAGACTACAGTATTCTATCAGTCTAATAGTAGACTACAGTATTCTATCAGTCTAATAGTAGACTACAGTATTCTATCAGTCTAATAGTATAATAGTAGACTACAGTATTCTATCAGTCTAATAGTATTATATCAGTCTAATAGTAGACTACAGTATTCTATCAGTCTAATAGTAGACTACAGTATTCTATCAGTCTAATAGTAGACTACAGACTACAGTATTCTATCAGTCTAATAGTAGACTACAGTATTCTATCAGTCTAATAGTGGACTACAGTATTCTATCAGTCTAATAGTAGACTACAGTATTCTATCAGTCTAATAGTGGAATAGTAGACTACAGTATTCTATCAGTCTAATAGTAGACTACAGTATTCTATCAGTCTAATAGTAGACTACAGTATTCTATCAGTCTAATAGTTGACTACAATATTATATCAGTCTAATAGTAGACTACAGTATTCTATCAGTCTAATAGTAGACTACAGTATTCTATCAGTCTAATAGTAGACTACAGTATTCTATCAGTCTAATAGTAGACTACAGATTCTATCAGTAATAGTAGAACAGTATTCTATCACAGTATTCTATCAGTCTAATAGTAGACTACAGTATTCTATCAGTCTAATAGTATTCTATCAGTCTAATAGTAGACTACAGTATTATATCAGTCTAATGGTAGACTACAGTATTCTATCAGTCTAATAGTAGACTACAGTATTCTATCAGTCTAATAGTAGACTACAGTATAGTAGAATATCAGTATTCTAATAGTAGACTACAGTATTCTATCAGTCTAATAGTAGACTACAGTATTCTATCAGTCTAATAGTAGACTACAGTATTCTATCAGTCTAATAGTAGACTACAGTATTCTATCAGTCTAATAGTATAGTAGACTACAGTATTCTATCAGTCTAATAGTAGACTACAGTATTCTATCAGTCTAATAGTAGACTACAGTATTCTATCAGTCTAATAGTAGACTACAGTATTCTATCAGTCTAATGGTAGACTACAGTATTCTATCAGTCTAATAGTAGAATAGTAGACCACAGTATTCTATCAGTCTAATAGTAGACTACAGTATTCTATCAGTAATAGTAGACTACAGTATTCTATCAGTCTAATAGTAGACTACAGTATTCTATCAGTCTAATAGTAGACTACAGTATTCTATCAGTCTAATAGTAGAATAGTATTCTACAGTATTAGACTATCAGTCTAATAGTAATAGTAGAATAGTAGACTACAGTATTCTATCAGTCTAATAGTAGACTACAGTATTCTATCAGTCTAATAGTAGACTACAGTATTCTATCAGTCTAATAGTAGAGACTACAGTAGTCTAATAGTAGACTACAGTATTCAGTAATCAGTCTAATAGTAGACTACAGTATTCTATCAGTCTAATAGTAGACTACAGTATTCTATCAGTCTACAGTAGTAGAATAGTAGACTACAGTATTCTATCAGTCTAATAGTAGACTACAGTATTCTATCAGTCTAATAGTAGACTACAGTATTCTATCAGTCTAATAGTAGACTACAGTATTCTATCAGTCTAATAGTAGACTACAGTATTCTATCAGTCTAATAGACTACAGTATTCTATCAGTCTAATAGTAGACTACAGTATTCTATCAGTCTAATAGTAGACTACAGTATTCTATCAGTCTAATAGTAGACTACAGTATTCTATCAGTCTAATAGTAGAATAGTAGACTACAGTATTCTATCAGTCTAATAGTAGACTACAGTATTCTATCAGTCTAATAGTAGACTACAGTATTCTGTCAGTCTAATAGTAGACTACAGTATTATGTCAGTCTAATAGTAGACTACAGTATTCTATCAGTCTAATAGTAGACTACAGTATTCTATCAGTCTAATAGTAGACTACAGTATTCTATCAGTCTAATAGTAGACTACAGTATTCTATCAGTCTAATAGTAGACTACAGTATTCTATCAGTCTAATAGTAGACTACAGTATTCTATCAGTCTAATAGTAGACTACAGTATTATATCAGTCTAATAGTAGTAGACTACAGTATTCTATCAGTCTAATAGTAGACTACAGTATTCTATCAGTCTAATAGTAGACTACAGTATTCTATCAGTCTAATAGACTACAGTATTCTATCAGTCTAATGGTAGACTACAGTATTATATCAGTCTAATAGTAGAATAGTAGACTACAGTATTCTATCAGTCTAATAGTAGACTACAGTATTCTATCAGTCTAATAGTAGACTACAGTATTCTATCAGTCTAATAGTAGACTACAGTATTCTATCAGTCTAATAGTAGAATAGTAGACTACAGTATTCTATCAGTCTAATAGTAGAATAGTAGACTACAGTATTCTATCAGTCTAATAGTGGACTACAGTATTCTATCAGTCTAATAATAGAATAGTAGACTACAGTATTCTATCAGTCTAATAGTAGACTACAGTATTCTATCAGTCTAATAGTAGACTACAGTATTCTATCAGTCTAATAGTAGAATAGTAGACTACAGTATTCTATCAGTCTAATAGTAGACTACAGTATTCTATCAGTCTAATAGTAGACTACAGTATTCTATCAGTCTAATAGTAGACTACAGTATTCTATCAGTCTAATAGTAGAATAGTAGACTACAGTATTCTATCAGTCTAATAGTAGACTACAGTATTCTATCAGTCTAATAGTAGACTACAGTATTCTATCAGTCTAATAGTAGACTACAGTATTCTATCAGTCTAATAGTAGACTACAGTATTCTATCAGTCTAATAGTAGACTACAGTATTATATCAGTCTAATAGTAGACTACAGTATTATATCAGTCTAATAGTAGACTACAGTATTCTATCAGTCTAATGGTAGACTACAGTATTCTATCAGTCTAATAGTAGACTACAGTATTCTATCAGTCTAATAGTAGAATAGTAGACTACAGTATTCTATCAGTCTAATAGTAGACTACAGTATTCTATCAGTCTAATAGTAGACTACAGTATTCTATCAGTCTAATAGTAGACTACAGTATTCTATCAGTCTAATGGTAGACTACAGTATTCTATCAGTCTAATAGTAGAATAGTAGACTACAGTATTCTATCAGTCTAATAGTAGACTACAGTATTCTATCAGTCTAATAGTAGAATAGTAGACTACAGTATTCTATCAGTCTAATAGTAGACTACAGTATTCTGTCAGTCTAATAGTAGACTACAGTATTCTGTCAGTCTAATAGTAGACTACAGTATTATGTCAGTCTAATAGTAGACTACAGTATTCTATCAGTCTAATAGTAGACTATAGTATTCTATCAGTCTAATAGTAGACTACAGTATTCTATCAGTCTAATAGTAGAATAGTAGACTACAGTATTCTATCAGTCTAATAGTAGACTACAGTATTCTATCAGTCTAATAGTAGAATAGTAGACTACAGTATTCTATCAGTCTAATAGTAGACTACAGTATTATATCAGTC